>NC_056749.1:202170424-202470424 GCF_019279795.1 Protopterus annectens
AATAACTGGAACAAGATATGGCATGGCACTGGAGTATAAAATAAGAAATGAGTTTTTGAATTATTCTAATATTTATTTTGAATATTTATTAATTATTTTGAATTATTTAAACCTTATTCATACAATTGCAATGCGGTTTCATTTCCCCAAAATCCTAGAAGCATGTGTCCACGAACAACTTTTCCAGTACCTCTTTGACCATCAGCTTCTCACCCCTACACAGCATGGCTATCGCCCAGGACATAGTACTATCACTGCCCTTATCAAACTTATCCATTAACACAGCAGGAAATAATTGTAGCCTGTTTTTTATTTCTCAGCTTATCAAAAGCTTTGATACTGTGTCTCATCCCAAACTATTTCAAATGCTATCTTCTCTTAGTCTCTTACCCCAGTCGCTTCAATGGTTGAAAAGCTACCTAGGCGGTGCAGTGGTGCAGCGGTTAATGCTGTCGCCTCACAGCAAGAGGTTCTCCGGTTCTATTCTCGGCTGGGGTGCCTTCTGTGTGGAGTTTGCATGTTCTCCCTGCATTCGCGTGGGTTGACTCCGGGTACTCCGGTTTCCTCCCACATTCTAAAGACATGCTTCTGGAGCATTTCTCCCCGGGCCTCTGCTGAAAACAGGATCTGTGGAACCTAGTCGGACTTTCCCGGTCAACAAATGTTAAATAAATAAATAAAAATAAAATATTGGACTGATAATAGTCCGTCAAATGGCTCCTACTGTATGGATGTAGGACACTGAATATTTACAAATGATAAACATAGCAAAAAATAATCATACAAGAATTTTAGTATTGGACAGAAAAGTCAAGAATTGTTCATGTGGAGAGAGAGTAAATATGAAAGCTGAAGTTATTAGTAGGTCATACTATATGCAGGTAGCAAGGTTTGGGAGACTTTAGCATAGCAGAGTAAAATTAGACTATTAAGAAGAGATTAAATATTGCACTTACATAAAAAGTGGGAGTGGAATAGATAGCATTAATACTATATGTGTTTTCTCATGCTAGTGATAGAGATGATCTGAGAATAAGTGTAGTGTCAGAGAGTGAGAGATAGAGCGAGTGAGAGAATTATGATTGGTTCGATGATCATAACCCCCTTATTATTTATTTGAGACATGGATGCCAACAAATTCACCTTGAGAGAGAAACTTGAGAGGTGAATTTTGGCAACCATGTAAAAAACACATAATCTAAGGTTACGATCGGCGAACTGATCATAATTCGTTGCAGTGCATGGATCTTTATCCACTCCAGGTACTACTAGTTACAGGGGAAAAAACAATGTGTGTTTTCCTGGCATTCAAAGCCATAAAACACTTAGCAAGAGCTCTCAGAGAGGTAGTATAACATAATCCATTATGTTTACACTCTCTTTTCATACCTCTCACTCTGTAGATTTTTATAGGAAGTTCAGATTATAGCTTCAAATTTTTGCTCTGTTCCTCATAAAATCTATGTTTTTTGGACAAACTGCTGAGGAATGAAGTCACTAAATAATGGCACACAAATTGCAGAGTTTGTATTCTTCAGGAAATGGATGCTAACACACATCCAATTATTCTAGCAACTTTGTTTGTTTGAGGAAGTTGGGGACACGTTACCGGTATGGACATCAGGCAGAAACAAATCTTTTATGTCTACTACTGTCATTTGCTGTTGAGTACTGGCAGATTTTACTGCATAGTGCTAGATCTGACCCTACCAACATAAGCCGGGGTGCTTAGCATTTGCTAATGTCGGGTCCCACACACCAATCTGGTGCTTAACTGGTTTGTCTTTTTCCATATATCTGAACAGAACTGGCGTGCTGCATGCACTACAAGAAATTAAGAGTAGAAGGGGAGAAGAAGATGAGTGACAGTGAATAGATCTGGACAGGGGCTGAAGCATGCAGTTATAGACCTTAGGAATCCCAGACACTGTTGGTATAATTGGTTCTGGTGATTCTATAAACCTGTAGGTTTCTAAAGTGATTAATCCCTGGGAAAGGCTGTCACTTAAGAATAAATCAAATGTACTGTAAGTTATGTAGATCTCATTTCAAGAAATCAACAAGTATTTTTCAGTATCCTGTAACAAACTGAAAATCTCTCCCTCATAATCAATAGTGTTCATTAACATAATACTTCCCCCTTGTCAGGTTGCATGATCCTAATTGAGGGGATCATTATTTCATGATTTCAGACATTTCCTTCTTTTTCACTTAGGTTGTTATATCTTTTCATTTTCTCATCTCCAAACAGTTTGCATGTCTCTTTTTCACAATTATTTTCAAATACTTATAAAACTGGGTGTAATAGGGGGGAGGGTGAACAAACTCTTTTTCCTAAGTAAATCAATAGAATTGGCCACATGAAATAAAGGTTGAAATTCAACTAACATTTTAGCTTTGTTACCTTCAGGCTGGGGAATAAAAGTCAGTCCTTCTCAAAAAGGCTGAAATGGAAATCTAAACTATTTAAATGGATGTAGCTGAAAATATTAAAGCCATTTCTGTTATGTACAATACCACTGTGAGAAATGATGTAGTTTATTTGGGGGTTAATGTTTGTTCCTGCCACTGCCCATTCCTTGATCCCTTATACCTCTGCCTCTGTCCCTGTACTGAAATGGTCCATCCAAGCGATTCATTGGATAATACCAACCCTTGTTCTTCTCCATCCTTGGATACTTGGCCAGTCTGTTGCACCTTCTCATAGGTGGAAATTCTAACGGGTAATTTAAGTTAACTATTTTCTCTACTGTTCCTTGGGAGGATCATATAGTAACCAGTTAACAAAATTTTGCTAAGAAGTTGCCACAGATTATTATGGTCTACACAATCACATGCTTTAGAATAACCAAAAAAGCACAGACAAGTATTCTTCTGGTTAAAAAACAAAGCATCATATGCCACAAAAGGCACCAACAGAATTTTTTAAATGAAAATGAACACTTTCATCTCTCATTATTATATTTAGCAACATCTTCAAAACAAAGCAAGTAACTGTTCCCAGAAATATATACTACTTCCACATACCATGTGATTACCTTATCACCAATCAGCAAACTGTTAATTAATGAATAACGAAAATGAAAAAATATAATAAAAAATACCAATATCTTATACAGCTTTGTTCTGAAGTAGTTCATATACTTACTGTGCAATATTTTATATGCCCTACCAATTATCCCTTGTTAACAGCAGGTTCTGTTCTAGTTTCTACTAAAAACTCTACCATAGCAGGTCTTTAACTTAGGATTCCCAGATGCTTTTCTCTTTGCCTATACTCTGAAATCAATGCCTCATGGAAGGCAGGCTCTAGCCTGCAATCCAAATATCTTCTTGGCCTCTTCCCATTCTATTACCCTTCCCTCTCTAGTTATTTGCTCCACATACCTTTGTTCCTTTGCCAGTTTTCTGCAGTAAATTCCGGTATCCTCTTGCCTGTTCTCTGTACCCCTAATTGCAGGTCATACCTACTGGCAGAATTTCTTTTCTCCATTCTCATGTTGGCTTAGTTCTTTGAATATTTTCTGTGACTTTATGAATATAATATAGTGTATGGCAGCTGTTATTTTCCTTAATAATCTGCATCCAAAATCCCAATCTCTCCTTATTTCTTGAATTTCCTCTCTGCTTCATCATTTTCTCTTTCCACTTTGAATTATAGCTTTCTGCTTGAGTTATGTATATAAGCCTTAACTGTGTGGCTCTAAAATATCCCATCAAATCAGGTAATCCTGAGCCACCTTGGTTTACTGGAAGGATCAACCTATCCCCTCTGACCCTTGCTCTCCTCCCCTCCTACATAAAATCCTTCAACATTATTAATTACTGTCCACAACTTCTCCTTCAGGTGATGAAAATATCCCTGACCTGTATATATAACTAAAGGGATTAAAAGCATTTTCACTGCTTATATCTTGCTATCCATAGCCATAAACAAGAGTTTCCAGGTTTTCAGTTTTTGTATTATCTTTTGTTTAGCCTCTTCCCGCATATCCTTAGCTGCCATAACAGAATACTTGTTAATCTAAACTCCTAAATACTTCATTTTATTGTGTCCTCATTAATATGGGTATTACTGAACCAATTCATGTGTGGGTACATAGGTTACTGCTATAGCATTTGTTTTATTTTCATTAATTTTATTTCCCAAAAATAATTTAAACTGTCTAAAAATGTTAAACATTGTGCTGGTCTTTTTGGTTTTATCAGGTAAAACATAATACCAACTGAAAATAAACCATATCAGTTATATCCTTCAGTTTCTGAGTCCCTTATTTTCTTTGCCAATGGCTTTAAATATAATGCAATTAACAAAGGGGGAAAGAGGACATCCTTGCCTGGTCTCCCTGTTCAGACACAACTTATCAGAGAGGAACCTTTCCACGTTCATTTTTGCCTCTGGTCCTTCATATAGCCTCCTAATTAACCTTATTATTGTATCATAGAATGCAAAGGCTTCCATTGCCCTACTCATAAAATCCCACCTTATTCTGCTGAATGCTTGCTCTGCATCAAGACCACCCCAACAACAGCGGTATTTTCTTACATTCTGCTTACCTCTGGATCATCACTGTTTTGTTTGCCCCCCCCCCCCCCCCCCCACACACACACACACAAAATCACATTGATCCATAGCTATCAATTTTGGCAATACCTTTGCCAGTCTTTTAGATATTATAGACATAAAAACGTTGCAGTTATGGTCTAAAATGTAAATGGGCCTATATGAAATTGTGTCCGATGGGTCTTTGCCATCTTTAGGTATTACAGCAACCACAGTTTTCTTCCAGGATGTTAGTGCTTCCCCTCCTTTTGAAATGCTGTTAAACAAAACCTTCCAAATCTTTATCACTTTCTTCCCTCCTAACTTCCAAGCTTCCAAACTTCTACAGAAATGCCATCTATTTCTGGCGACTTTCCAGCAGAAAGATTATACCTCACGGTTTTTATCTCATCTTCTCCTATCTTAACTGTTAATTATTGAGCCTCATCTATACTTATATAGATACTTAAGTCTTCCAAAAATATTTTCATTTGTGCTTTCTTGATGTCCACATTTCTCTGCTTTATACAAATTTTCATAAAATTTCCAAAATATCTGTTATACATTTTTCCATGGGATCTCTGATTATTTTTCTTGTTAAAGGTTGCCTGTGTTGCACAATAACCTTTTCTACTTTCTGTTTCCGAAGTCATTGTGCTAAATGTTTTTGTGTTCTGGAGTTATCAAAAAACACTTGCTTAGTAGTAATCTTTCCAAACTCCTGCATATTATCAAGATACTCCTTTATTTTCTCTGTAGCACTCTGCGTTTGCTCCTCCTCTTGTTCTGTGATATTCCCATTTTTCTGCAATACTTTAACCTTTGTCAGCCCCTCTGAATAAAGTACAGTTGTGTAATTTGAACTTACCATAACAGTAGATATTTGAGTGGTCACTTCTTCAGAATCTTTAGCTATATGGGCTATATCCTGCCAAGGATATAACAGTTGGCCAACTTCTAAAGCTTCAGGGCACCTTCCACATGCCCAAACTGTCAGGAAGCTCAAGATGAGCTGACTAAAAGACAGGTTTGGGTGCAAGTCACTTCAGAGCTTTCTTGTCAGCAGAGAGAGGGAGGCTATGCCCTGAAGGGTCAATGCTAGGAACAACAAAAAATGAATGTCCACACACTGGTATAAAAGAACACACCAAAAAAATAAGGGGGGTGAAGGAAAGGAGCAGCTCCTACAGACATGATCATTCCAACAAATACTGTTATGGTTAGCTCAACTTACACAACTGTACTATGTTCATCATATTGATTACTGCTGCAGTAGCCTTAGCTCTATGGGTAGATTATCCTTAGTTAACTACATTAGGGAGGTGGAAGGAGAAGAATCCATGAAACCCTGGAGTAAGGTCCTAGTTAAGCTTGATCTGGACCTAGAGAAGGCATCAGGCTTATAGTGCTTTGTAAAAGTATGTACAGAGGACCAAGTAGCAGCTTCTACAATACTTCTATAAATCAAACCTTTCCAAAGAGCCATAGATGAAGCTAAGACCCTAGCAGAATAAGCCTTGACCCTGCCTGGAATAGTTTTGTTATGGTGAGCATAACAAAATGTAATAGCCTTAAACAACCATTTGGAAATAGTATCTTTTGGCACAAGTTGTCTCTTCTTACCTTCATGAGAAATAAACACTTGATTCAAAGATCTGAAAGATTTAATTCTATCAAGATAGTACCCGAGTTGTCTGTGAACATCAAAGGCTTGGAGTATCCTTTCTCCCATATTAGGTTCAGGAAAGAAAACAAGAAGATGGATAGTTTGGCTTAAAGTAAACTTGGACACCACGTTAGGTATAAAAAAAGGATTAGTTTCCAAAGTAACTCTGTCATTATGGAAAATGAGATAGAGTTGACTTACAATGAGCCTGCATCTCAGATACCCTTTCTGCAGAGGTCAGAGCAATCAGAAAAACTGTTTTACATGTTAAGAACCTCAAGTCAGACAGATTAACTGGTTCAAATAGAGCAAATGTTAACTTATCTTACACAAAAGTAAGATCCTAAGGATGGTCGACTGGCTTTCTTGGAGGCTTATATGCAACCCCCACCCCCTTTCAAGAACACTTGACATGCGACTGCCTTAAAAGAGAAGGATCCATGGGTAGATATGCTGAGATGGCCAATAAGTGGACCTAGACAGAGGAATAAAAAAGGCCATAGAATAGTAACAGACATAAATATTGTAAAACCAGAGAACAAGTAGCCCTGAAGGGGTGATAGTTATGTTGTTGACATCAACTAGAAAACTTTTTCCATTTGCTAATATATGATTTTCTAGTAGCAGGCTTTGTCTTCATTCGTATCTGCTGCACATTCTTAGTAAACAGATGCCTAAAAGATTTAAGACCCTATCATCCCAGGCAGTCAGCTGAAGATGACTAATGTCAGGGTGTATCAAACACCCCTATTCTTGTATGAGTAGACCCAGTCTATGAGGCAGATTGTAATGATTGCCCTTGGCCATTTCCAAAAAAGGGAAAACCACAGTTGTCTGGGCTGGAAGGGAATCACCACAATGATCTTGGGGGTTCTGTCTGAATCTTCAGAAGTATCGTTGAAATTCGTGGAAAGGGGGGAAAAGCTTACAGGAACATTCCTGTCCAAGAAAAAGAAAAGGCAACTGCTTCCCAGGCCTTCTTGCATGGAGTCCTGGAATAGAATCATAGCAGTTGACTTTTCAGAGAATAGGCAAAGACATCTAGCTGAGGAGCTCCCTACAGATGGATCAAAATTTGGAAGACCTCCTGATCAAGTTTCCATTTGTGAGGGTCTGCCCTGGTCCTGCTCAGCTTGTCTGCCATACAATTTTGTTCTTATGGAATATAGGGTACCGGTAGAGTGAGACTGTGCTGTGAAGCTACATCCATAGCTAACATGGCTAGCCTGCAAAAGGGGTACAACCTCATTTCCCTTTGCTTGTTGATGTACCACATGACTGTAGCATAATCCATAAACACTTAAAGAGGTTCCAGGGATGGTGACTGCCTTGGTCAGGGCAAGCATCTCCTTGATATTTCTGTGCTTGCATATGTCTTTGGTGTTCTACACCTCCTGCACTTTTATCGATGCTGAAAATGCTCCCCAAGCAAAATCTGAAACATCTGTGATGACTAATGGCTTTTGGAGTAGGGAGGGAAAAGGGAAGACTTTGATTTAAGGATATCCGTTGTCTCCACCTAGTGATTTCTCTTCTAAAAGCACCCAGTACTTTGATCTGAAAAGATAAATGGTCTTGATGCTGGTACCAAAGAAATTTCAGATACCACTCCATCTTTCTCATGTTGAGTCTTGGCAGGGGTATCGTGAAAATCATAGAAGCCATGAGACCCAAAATCCTGAGGTATTCCCTCACAGTGACCGAATTCTGAGTGGAAAACCTTAGAAAGAGATCTAAATAAAGATCAATTTTTCATGTGGAAGAAAGGTTCTTTGAACTGTGGTGTCTAATTGACATCCCAGGAATACAATGTTGTTTGAAGGAACCAATAAAGACTTTTAAATGTTCTCTTGGAATCCTAACTTGTATAAAAGATCTCTCACCCAAGAGAGACAGAATCACGACACTTTGAAAAAGACTGTGCAAAGATAGGAAAGTGATCTAAATATGAAAAATTGTGGATACCCTGTAGCCTACAATGAGTTATATTTAAACAATAACCTATGACGTGGTGGGCCATATTGAAGAGACACCCACGGTTGGCGTGGTTTAATCATGAGGGCGAAGCCCAAGTGATTAAATAAAGCCAGCCATGGGTAAATTTCAATATACCACAACCACGGAGTCTTATTGCTATTATACAATGGCATTATTTAAGAAAAAAAATACTTACTTTTCTTAAATAATGTCTTTGTATAATGGCGTATTACTGTTCTTCTGCTGGTGGTGGTATACTGCTTCCTTGTGTTGATGTACTGTGCATGCATATGGGATTTGCATTCCTATGCATATCCAGTACATCAATGCTTTGAAATGGAAGCAACAGAGAAAAGAAAGTCTGTTACTCCGTTTTTTTTTCTTTTTCTTTTTTTTTTTTATTTATTAAAAAAAAAAAGTTTTGGACACTTTATACTAACGGAAAAAAGTCCGGGCGACCACAACTTTTTCCATTGGTATATTGTGGGATTTACAACGGGCCCACTGGCCAATCAGCATGCACATTTTGGAATATTAATGGGAGGGGTCATTATATAATTGGGGATAGACACTGTGTGAAAACTCTTGGTGCAGTGGATATTCCAAAGGATAAGGATGAGAACTGATAATGTGATCCAGACACACAAAAACCTAACCTCATTATAGCCAGGTGATGCCTGCAGGTGTTTCTGCAGTTACAGCATACAGACACCTCTAGGTGTCAAATATAATTTGTTCTTATTTGCATTAATAATTGTAAAGCCATGCTACATATAAAGTACTAAAATATTTCATTTTAATGCTTATACTATGGCAAACACACTTGTGTTGATATTTGACCACTGTCTAGTGTAGGTAAAGGGATATTAACTGTTTTTCATACAATATTTATTTATATTGTCATAAACTTCATGTTTTTATAAATATCTCAACAACCAAGTAGAGCAGACAGACCTGCATAGCCTCAAATGAAAGCTCTCTGCTGGATGGATAAATGCTGCCAAAAGTATGTGTGTAACTTGAGTGGTTGCTGAGATATTCTAAGTTGTTTACAAAATATTACAAACTTAATAGGTACTATGTTTACTGTGACTTATAAAATCTAGTTTAAGACCTAGAACATAAAGAATACTACCAGTATAAAAATAACTAGCACTGAAGAGTTTGCCATTTACACTTCCTTGGTAACTCCTGTCCTTCCATAGATATATACATTTGTTTGAAATGTGAGGACATAATTTAATTTTATAAAAAAGCTTATGCTCCACTCATTAGAAGTTACTGTGCAAACTTCCACAGATCCATTGCAGGGAATGTGTTAAGAAATCTCTGAAGTTTGGATGAATATGGATGTCATGATAAGCATCTTTTAAGTCTAGTGTTACCAGGAAACTTGAAAAAGAGGAAGAAGTAACAGGTTGTGAAGTAACATCATTTTGAATTTGGGCACTATCACAAACAGGTTTAGTAAAGGGAGATCCAGAACATGTCTCCAAGCATTTTCTTTTTTTCTTAGGTATTAGGAAAATCCTTGAACAAAAATCCTTCCATACCTGGAAAGGAGGAACTGGCTCTATCAATCCTTCTGATGGTATGTGATGATGAACAGGTAGAAATAAAACAGACTGATTAGGAAGATGAGAAATGACCCCCTGGAAAAGAGAAATTTCCTCCTACTCTTATCTATAGCTTTGATAAATAATTTTCAGAACCTATTTGTCTGAAACAATATATTGCCCAAGAGATAAATGGAAATTCAGATTTTCTGGAAGAAAAAAGGGGCCATGATGGAATGGGATCACAATTTCTCTTGAATAGTCATTTAGACTTGTTGGATTGTCCTTAGTTTTAGGAGGTTTGACACTTGTTTTGGGAACCCCCTTCCCATTTCTTCTTAAACTCATTACATCCGAGTGACACCTCCAGGTGCATCTGCAGTTAACTCCTACTGATACCTCTAGGTGTCAAATATTGTTTGTTCATATTTGCATCAATAATTCCAAAACAATGTTCTTTATAAGGTTTTAAAAGATTTCATTTTAAAGCTTACACACTGGCAAGCTCAACTGCATTAATATTTGATCTCTGTCTAGTACAGGTAAAGATATTAACTGTTGTTTTTGTGATTTTAATTTATATAGATATAATGTTCACATTTTTCTAAACATCTCAACAACCAGGTAACGCAGACAGAATTCCTTAGCCTCATATGAAAGCTCTCAGACAGATGAATAAAATGCTGCTGACAGTATGTATGTAACTTGAGCGGTTGCTGAGATATTGTAAGCTGTTTACAAAATATTACAGATGTAATGGTTACAGTATTTACTGTGACATATAAAATTTCATTTAAGACCTAGACTAAAGAATACTTCCACAATAAAAATTGTTTGTGCTGAAGAGTTTACCATTTATACTTATTTCATAACCCCTATGGTTCCAGAAGTATGAACATTTGTTTATAATGTGAGGACATAATTTGATTCTGTCAAAAGGCTTAGCCTCCACCCATTGAAAGTTACATTGCAAACTTCCTGAGCACCATTGGAGTTAATGAATTAATAATTTGTTTACCTGAATTTTGTGAGAGTGTTTATTCTGTTTTTTTCCCCAAAATTGGATGAGGACATAGAAAAATTATTGGGAAATTTGAAAAAGGGGGGTGACATATCTTTAAGATTCCCTGGATCATCTTGCCCATTTCATCACATTTTGATCATCTCTGTAGCAGAGGGGCCAACTTTCTCCAAGGAATCATTTAAAATATCATTTTTATCATCATCTGGGAGGTCCTGAGAATGCAGCCATGCAAACCTCCTTTAATCAGTACCAGTGGTCATAGCCCTGGAAGAAGTATCAACAGAGTCATACACACACTAACCAATGAGTAGCGATCTATGCAATAGAAGAAACTAATTTATTTAAAGCAGATTTATTCCTTACAAGAAGAAAATGCAGATAAAATATTCCTCATACATTCACAATTTGTCAGAACAATTTTAACATATGACCCTAACAATTCAAAATTCTGAAAATCAAATTTGCAGAAGTATACACTTTCCCCCAAACCTATCAACAATTTCCCATCTTATCAGGGAGAGTAGGATTGAAATTAACTAATTGCTTAGCAGCAGTGAGATCAACAAAAAGTATAGCTTCTGGGCCAGTGAGGAACTTCATATATCCTATCTACCTTTTTAGGGGCAGCTGGCTGATTATCAGAAAAACTGCAGGCAGAAACACACGCATCCTCTAATCAAACAGAACAGGAGGCATGGGTGTAGGTTCTGAAAAATCCTTCATTAACAATTCATAGCATTTTCTTTGGGGGGACTGAGAAACCTAAGTGTCCTCCCACACAAAACACTGGCACATTCTAGAAATAGCCTTGGAGAAAGAGGAAACCACCACAGGCAGAGTCAGAAACTGAGGTCTCCTGAGGTATTCTGATGAAGTTCGTAGGAACGAACGAAACCTAGGTAAATAAAGGATTATCGTTGGTACGTTGTGGTGGTGTTTCAGCAAGTTACAATATATTACAGCATTATCGCATTTTGTGAAGGTTTGTCTGGTTTAGCTGTACTTCTCCTTATTGGCGCTGCTTCCATCTCGTTGTCCTTACAGCAAGTTTTGTGTTCGTTTTTTGGTTACTGAGGTCTCCACTTAGTCTGACTTAGAAATCTGAGGAAAAAACTAGGATATGTCCCTGCATCTTCATGTTAAAATTCAGAACCTTAAATATCTTCAGGAAAAGAGAAATCCTACTTTCTTTTACCAGAAAATAGTTTACAAGAAGGATCAATAGCCTAAATTAAACCCTGAGCCAGACCCAGTAAACTACTCCAATGCAAATAAATTTGAGTTGTTTTAGATACATACTTGGTTTTCTTTTTGAAGGAAAAATGGGGCCAGCTCTCTTATTAATGGCAGCAAGTGCTTCCCCAGGGATGGGCACAGCATTCTGACACAACAGTAAAACCTTCTCTCCCAGGACTGGCAATTGTGGCTCTCTGTTGCCCACTTGAGGGGATCCCAACAGTCACAGGGCACACAGTCTGAGATACAACAAATGGCCTCAGCAGAGTCACCCACCTGTGGCTGTGGCAAATTGCTATGCCTGCTGTAGTGGCAAAGGCTGTTTGCTTAACTTTTGCTGGAAGAAAGTGCAACCATGGGGCTGATAGTGTTCCATGGTTAAGCAAAAATTGGTGCCTCTCTCCTGAGGAAAACAAACAACAAATGTTGGTAAGCACTACCAGTCCACAAAAATTACTTTTTTTTTCAAAACAGGTTTATTGTTTTAACATATAAGAGAAATATCATAACAATTTTATACAAGTAATTAAAAATAGACATTATTATAATATTCAACAAAACAACTAAAGTATTTACAAAGACATCCACTACAATCAGATCAATTAATTAAACTAAAATACCATGCTATTGAAATTAGAATTTTTTTAACAAATTTTGTAAATTATCCCATACAATATAATAAGATGTTTTTCTAGTTGTTCTTGCCCTAATTGTGTTTATTTCCATATGGCACACTATATTCATAACATTTTTAAATTCATTGTACGAAGGAGGTGTATCTGAAATCCAATTTCTGGTTATTATTTTCCTAGCCACTGCTAGAATAGACCATAACAAGGGAAGCTTAACCTTTTTAACACTTTGAGGTACAGGTGTGTTGAATAATATAAGAGATTTAGAAATAATGAAATTATCTGTAAAAAGAGCCTGCAAAAATTCATTAATTGACTTCCAGTATTCTTTCAATTTTATACAGTCATAAAACATATGAGCCCAGGCAGCATTAATTTCTACATTACATCTCTTACATAGATTATCTTTATTATTTATTTTATTCATCATCAAAGGTGTATAAAAAGATCTATGTAAAAATTTCCATGTATAAAGTCTCCAGACAATGGAAGACGTAGTTCTATAGGCAGATTCCAATATATATTTATTTATTTTATTTTATTTTACATTTGTTGACCGGGCTAGTCTAGCTGGATACATGTCCTTTTATGTAGAGGCCCAGGGAGAAAAGCTCCCACAGTTAACAGTAGTATCACCAAACAATTAGATACAATAAACTACATTAATATAAAAATAACACAAATAACAACATCTAAATATACAAGCTGATAGTTTGGTAAGCATTTGTTGAGATGGTCATATGACATAGATACCTGTGGAGGTAGAAAAGTACTAGATAAAGATTGAGAGGTAGAACAGAAATTAGGTACTAATATATTGTTTATCTTGTTGATTTGGTGGGTCCCCATTAATAGAAGTGAAATAATTCCAGTATGTATCTACACTGTAAAAAGTTTCTTGTCTGATAATTTTATGTATGTATGAAAGTTTACCTTTATCAGAAACTTTATGTTGTAAATTTAATATCAAGTAATCAATCAGTGTTGGAATAGATTCTTTAACTGTTATAGACATTAGATCTATTTTATTAATGAGATGTTGTCTAAAGGTCTGAACCTCTAACCAGCAAGTTTCTCTTAGATCAAATTCTTGTTTTAAGAAATCTAGATTTTTAACTTTATTATCAGATATCAACTGATACCAGTATTTTAGATCATTATCTATAGCTAAATGGGTTCCTTCAGAAGTAGATGACAAAAGCATACCCTGAGTATACATTATAGGGAATATAATAAAATTCCATTCCCTATACTTAGGGTGCATGAATATAAAGTTACGATAGCTAATAATAATATTTAATGGGTAACAAACCATATGTTTAGGTGTAATAGGTGAAGTACAAAATTCCTTTAGTAACCATAACATGGAGTTATTTACAATCATATTTTTATGTGTTAAGGAGATTTTCATGAAGTGCATACTAATTAGCTCCCAATAATCTTTCCATTTTGCGACATATGACTGATCTATTAATAAAGTAATAACTTTTACAATAGAAGAGATAGTATATAAATTAAAGTCTGGAAAAGAAATACCCCCTTGAGACCAGCTATTAGTATGTTTCTTTAAAGCAATGCTAGGTCTATTAGGTGCCCATAGGAAATTTAACATTAGTGTATTCAGTTTCTTGATAATTATTTTTGTAGGTGGAAGTATTATTGATTGTATTAAGTATAAAATCTTGGGGAATATTATCATTTTAATAATTGTAAGTCTCTCCTCCATAGTAAAAAACATATTATTCCAGGTATTAAAAAGATTTTGTATATTAAGAAAACAGGTATTATAATTATTATATATAATAGATTTAATATCTTTAGATAGTATTATACCTAAATAAGTTATCTGACCTGAATTGGGTACATATTTAGTAAAATCACTAATGAGAATATTTTTTCGTGTATATATAGGTAGTATTTTAGTTTTTTCTTCATTGAATATTAAACCAGAAATACTTTTAAAATTCATCATTTTATCAAATAGAGACTGCATAGAAGAATTAGATCCTGCTGATGTAATTAGAACATCATCTGCAAAAAGTTGAATTTTGGATGTTGGATTTTCATCGATTTCAAAACCCTCTATGTCAGTACTGTTTCTGATCAAATTAGCCCAAGGCTCCATTACTAAAGTGAATAATAGTGGAGAAAGTGGACATCCTTGTTTTGTACCTTTAAAAATGGGTATGTTTTGTGAAACATATGGTCCTACCTTAATATAAGCCAATGTTCCTTTGTATAAATGCTCAATTAGATTTACAAATGCATCTGAGAAGTTTGTGCACTTCAGTAAGGTAAACAGATAGTCCCAACTTACTGAATCAAATGCTGAACTTATATCAAGACTAATAAGTGTTAAATCTTTCTTTTTCCTATTTGCAAAATCAATTAATGTTAAAGTTCTTCTTATATTATCAAAAGTATTTCTATTTACAATGAAGCCTGTCTGATCTATATCTATAATGCTGGGGATGATTGTCTTCAATCTATCAGCAAAAATACTCATAAACATTTTATAATCAACATTAAGTAATGAGATGGGCGATAAGAAGTACATCTAGTTGGATCTTTATTAGGTTTTAAAATTGGCGAAATAAAAGTATTTTGGCAAGATGGGGGGGGGTTATTAACTCAGTTTGGGCCAAAATAAAACCTTATGTATTAATGAATATGTACTTTTAGAAAGGATTTTATATATCTCTGGTATAATACCATCATTACCTGGTGCTTTGTTTGATTTAAGCTTATTTATTTGTGTAATAACCTCTGTATATGAAATACTTTTGTCCAATAGTTTAATCTGTTGTTTATTAAGTTTTTTATTCATGTTTGTGGTTATAAACTCCTTTATTTTATCTTTAGGTTCCATGTTAATGTTATTATGGTTAATTTTGTGAAAGTGATTTCTAAATTCATCTAGTATTTCTGGTATACTAGAAACATTCTTCATTTTCCTTAGAGAAAAGATTTCTTTGATATGGTTTTGTTTATTCAACCTTTTTGTTTTATTTTTAAGTCTATGTAAGTATTTGGGGCTTATTGAATAAGACAAAAACTTGTATTTCTCTAAAGTTATTTTAACTTTATGAGTTAAAATTTCTTTGTATTTCTCATTTAGTTTGTTTATTTCTTCAATAACTTTCTTGTCCATAATATTTTCTTTATTATTATGTTTATAAGAGTCTAATTTACTTTGAATATCTAACAATTCCTTATCCCAAGATTTCCTTTTATTATTATACCATCTGATACTTAAAAATTACTTTTTTGACAGAAAAAAACACATTAAAATGTAGTTTAAAACACTGTCCATTAAAACATAACACCCGTAGCTTTAAAATAACTTTCCTGAAAAGGAAAGTAATGAAACATTATGAAAATGAAGAAAATGAAAGCTTCCCCCAAGGGGAACTTATCTGCGCAGAAAGGAATGGACAAGCCAGCCACTGATCCTTGAACGCGTACTCTTCACTGGCAGTAATGCAATGAAGGACTTTGCACCAAAACATGTCTTTTAGTCAGCTCAGTGTGAGTTGCCTGACAGTTTGGTTGTACGAAAGGTGCCCTGAAGCTTTGAAAGCCGGCTGGCTGTTTAGATCCTTGGCTGGATATAACTCATAAAGCTAAGGCTACTGCAGCAGTGATCAATATGATGATCATTTTTTGTTACGTATTAACTATATCTCTTTTTCTTTTATTTCTTCCATACTAAAATTCACTTTCATTTTATCACACTCACTAGCTATAACTTCTAAGAAATTTCAGTTTTTCATAATAATTTCAAATAATTTCCACTATCCTTTCCTTAAATTCCTCCCTTTTCAACAGGTTGATGGGGAAGCACCATTGTCTTTTTTTTGCTTCATTATCCTACATGTTTAGCTTTGTTGTAACTGACATATTGTCTGAAATAATTATTGGATGTATGCTGAAGCTTTCAATTAAATGCATATGTTCCTGTGAAATATAATTTTTATCTAGTCTAGCCCAATTATTGTACTTTGGGGAATAATATGTAAATTCACTTTGCGTTCCTAATATTAAATTCAAGACATCCATGCCAAATATTTTTATAAATTTCTTCAGAAATCTACCTCCTTTTGTTATATTTTCCCCCTCTACGTCACCCAGATACACCATCATTGTTAAAAATAAAGTTCTAGCCCCACCTGTAAATAATATTCCCTCTGAAAGCTGATTATTATTTATTTATTTTTATTTTACATTTGTTGAGCGGGATAGTACTAATGGATATATGTCCATTTTCAGCAGAGGCTCGGTGAGAAAAGCTCCAAATAACACAGATAGAACATAACAAATATGAGTCAAACATATTTACAAAGCTCTCTAGTAGGTACTCACAATATACACAGTGTGTAACAGTATACAAAAACAAGAGGTTGCAGCAACCTATTATGAGCAAGAGATGCATACAATATTAATTTAAATAAGGCATTGAATAAGTAGTGATTAATCAGGGTTAGTACAGGGACAAAGCCAGTGCTCTTTAAACTACTGTTTGAGGCCTTTTTTAAACAGACTTAAAGAATGTTCGAGGGTAAGGTTAGATGGAAGTGAATTCCAAGTTTTACTAATGACGTTGGCAAACAGGGAGTTGCTGGCTGAGTTAATAGCTTTGTGGGTTTGGAACAACAGTTTATTGGATGATCGTAGTTGCCTTGAATTACTGTATGGCTTTATGATATTTTTGAGTGCTGGAGTATTTTCAGGGTGGTACAGAATTTTGTGTGCTACTATAAGCTGACTGAACAGAAGTAGGCTAGGTAGTTCTAGCCACCCGAGAAGACTGAGGTTTTGACAGTTATGTGTCCTATATGTTGAGCCCATGGAAAATCTGGCAAAATTATTTTCCCAATAATCTCTTAAGCTCCATAATAGCAGTTTTAGGTGGAATATAAATACACGTCGGAGTAATCCTCTTTCCTTGCCAATATCCCCTTACTACCACAAATCTACCATTGGTATCCTTTGTCCACTTCTATCACACTGAGGAATCCTCTAACAATTAGTATAAATATTCACATTTTCTTTTGTCCCTGATATTCTGCTGAATATCCATTCTAAAATCCTTTCTTTATCAAATTCACACACTCCATTCTTTCCCAATGGGTCTTTTACAGCATTTCTATTTGCACTATGTATTTCTTAATATAATTCAAAAGTCTTACCTTTCTGTCTATACCTGTGAGGCCATCTATATTCCAAAATAATATGTATAGTATAGCCATTATGATAAAAAGTTATTTCCCACTATTTTATATGGCATCTTTTATAAAATGTCTATTTCCAGCTTTTGTGTGCACCTACTAATGTTTGGTCCTTTATACAGTTATTTCTTGTCATCTCCATAAAATAAATATACCCTCAGAGCCTATCAGCTTAAAACAAATACACAAAACTATGTACATCTTCAAAAAATGAGGTTTAATCCTCCTGATAGGAACAATTGTTCCAAATCGATAGCTGCACCCACATGCACTGCCTAACTTAAAATTAAGATTATCCATGCTAAGGCACATGTTACAGCCTGTGCTTCTACTTTCACTAAATGATGTTTGTTCTAGTCTTATCTTTATTCCCCCCAGATGTGAAAAATATTTTCACTTATATGTATATATGTATATATATATATATATATATATATATATATATATATATATATATATATATATATATATATCTACTTGTATATATTTAAATATAGTCTCCATGGAAACATAAGAACAAAATGTAGAGCTGCCCTCAGCTGAAGACTTCTGAACCCACAATGAACATTTATTTGCTAAAGGAAAACTTCATTACATTCACAGAGTTCTCTTATTTTTAAAGATCACCTGCTTACACAAAGAGCTTGTTATTAGACTAAGCCAAGATCATTAATCCAGACAGTCACCTACATAAAAGTAAGAGAAACCAGCTAAACTCTACATTCCTTATAATTAGTGCACTTGTACACCCCAGACTCCACCCAAACAGCCCAAGATTACAGCATGTTGACTTAAACATGCTTTTGAACAGCTTTTCTCCTCTATTTCCATTATAATGCCTAAAAAAGAAAAATGTGCTTTAGTTAAGTATCTTTATCACATAGAATAATCACCAAAAATGCTTTACTGTGTAACATGCAATATATATTATGATAGCGTTTATACAAATATTGTTTAGAACAAAATGTATTTTACTTATAGTTACTTTGTGTTTTTTTTTTCTTTTTTCAAAACATTAATGACACAAAGCATGCTATATACTTTTCAGTCTTCCCACCCACAAGTTTAACAAAGTCAACAAATGGCCACTTTTTTCTTGTAAAGCCATATTTCATAAATGTGATTGATGTTTTATACCCTCACATTTATTCATTAATTGCAATGTTGTGGATCTTCTTCCTGTTCATCTCTATCTCCCAATCCCAGACTCTGGTTCAAGTCCAAGGTACTTCCAATCAACTGCTGTCCTTTTTTTCTGTCTCTCAAGCAGTTTCCTTTGGAACATTGGAAAATGTTTCACTTACAAGATCTCTCTATAAGCTTTATTATCAGAAGAATAAGAATCACAGTCCCTTTCTGTTTGATGGCTCACTTTTTGTTGGAAAAACGTTTGTATGTCCTCCTTAGCCTGTTCTACATCAAAAATGACTCCAAGAAAAAAATATTCTGAAGACAGATGGATACAGCACCTTGAATCTCACACCTGTCTCTCAACATTCCTTGATTGCTGGGATAAGTTAGCTTTTTTTCTACCTGGTGTAAACTGAATAATTATTTTCCTCAGTACTCTACTGTCTCAAATTTTTAGTACTTTGCCCTTCTGCAACCATTTTGTCAGGATCAACTCTTTATGCTGATATGATTGCAATTTTACTAATACTGGTCTTGGCTACTTTCTCATGGACAGGTTTGGAGAAACACACAATGTGCCCTTTCAATTAACAAATCTTGCTGTAGAAAAGCAGTTTAGTTGCTTACCTGTGATTTCATAAAATTAATACAGTCTTTTCCTTTCAGTTTCTCTGGTACAGTAGAAACTGTCAGCTTTCTCTGCATGCTCTGTCCTCTAATTCTACATTTTTTGAATAACTCATCTTGAGCAGTCTCATACTCAGCCAGCCTTTTCTTAATTTTGACGTCTGATATTTGCAGTTATTTCAGTTCATCTGAATATCTGCTTAAAGCGTCTTCCATTTTTTCCAACCTTTTTTTATTTGAGTTTATGTACTCCTTCAATGTTTCATTTATTTTAATCAGCTCTGAGCAGATTTGTTTTTTTTCCTCTAAATATCTGGAACCCATGTTTTGCAATAAAGCTGGAGTTTGAACTGCTTTTTGCTGAACAGCTGCATGATACTTACCATTTAGTGTTTTCTCCTCAACTTTTCATGATGATTTTCTTTCAGGTTCTCTACATTTCTTTTTTGCTGGCATCCAGGCAGTGTATTTGCTAGCTAGTAACTAAAGTTTATCAAAACTGGTAGAATTACTAGCCCTTATCTCTCAATTTCAAAGTTGAGTGGCTGCAGTGGTGCAGTGGTTAGCATTGCCACCTCACAGCAAGAGGATCTCTGGTTCGATCCTTGGCTGGGGTGCCTTCTGTACAGAGTCTGCATGTCCTCCCTGTGGTTATGTGGGTTTCTTCTGGGTGCTCCGGTTTCCTCCCACATCCCAAAGACATGCTGTAGGGTTATTGGACACTCTAAAGTGGCCCTAGGTGTGAGTGTGTGCATGTGTGTGCCTTCTGTGGAAGGTTGGGTGCCAGGCTGGCAACTTGACACCATAAAACTTCACTGCCAATCATGAGCAGACAGGTGATCCACTGTGGTGACCCCTAACTGGAAAAAGCCAAAAGAAGAAGAAAAACCTCTCAATTTCAAAGTTGTTGATCAGTCGGCAGCCAACCTGGAAGTCTAGCATTATCTTGTTTGTGACTGGAATATAAATTAATGTTTTCCACTCCAATGGCTATTGTTGTGTTTTCCAATTTTTCTGGTAAATTATGACCAGCACTTTAACAGCACCATGCTGCAGGATTATAAACAATTCAGATGGAATTTTATCATTTCCTGCTTCCTTGTTATTAACAAGTATTACTAGGACTTACTTGACTTCATTGTCTGGGATTTCTAGTTGTAGACCATACAACATGCCAATATATTTACCAGCAATGATAGATTCATATTATATAGTTATTCTGTATATTTCTGCTACCTCTTCTTAATATGATCTACTACTACTAGGTCTATCACATCATTTTCTTTTACCATGCCCAAGTTTACTTGGAAGTTTCTGTTAGCTTTGCTGATCTTCTTGAAGAGGTTTCTTGTGTTTCCTGTTCTATCATCTTCTTATAGTTCTTCACAGTAATCATTTAAAAATGCCCACCTTATCTTTTCTTGCTATTCTCTGAACTCTACATTTGGTTTAACATATTTTTATCCCTGTTATCCTTTGTTGTGCTTCTTTCCTTGCCACATCTAAACCCAAAATAAACAGTCATGTTTAATTCCTACTCTTCTTTCTATTCAACATATTTGTGTTACCACCTCTTGGATAATATCCCAAAATTCTATCCATAGTTCCTCAGGTATGCTACTTACCAGATCTAATCCTTTAAATGTGTTCTTCATCTCCACTATATATTATTATAGAATATTGTTGAGCTTAGTTTCTATGTGGCATGGGACTTTCCTACTTTCATTAATTTAATTCTAACCTTTGATATGAGAAGATGATGGTCTGGGTTGCAATCAGCTCCAGATCTTGTTTTTTTAACCACATTTTGTTTGCTTTGATTCATACTTCTAAAATGTAATGTTCAAGTGTAAAAATATTTGTGTTACTGGACTTTTCTTTCATCTATAGGCAGCAGTAAAAATCAATTAACATTTTAAGGGAACACAAAATCCAAAATCTTAAACTTTGTAAAGGGATTCAGAGAATTTCCCCATGGAAAACAAAGTATGGAATTTGATGATATTTTGCATGCTATAGTGATTTATTCAAAAAAACATATTTAATAATTTAATGATATTATATCTACTACACAGACAATGACTAAAGGTGGAGGTGTTTTGATTTATATAAAAATAAATATACCTCAAGGCTGGTCAAACAGGGCAATGCACTGTTCCATGTTAAAATTACCATAGGCAAAATCCAATATCACCATCTTGCAAGCTATAAGTCCCCTTCTATGACCCAGGAAACCAATGCCATGTATTTAAACTTATTGGAAACACTCACCATCCAACCCAATGCTATATTCATGTGTGACTTTAATTACCCCACTGTTAACTGGGTATCCTATAGAACACCCAACATGCAAGCACAGAGATTCCTGGATTTTGTAAACACAAACTCTCTGGACCAGATTGTCAATACCCCAACCAGGAGTGCAACCATACTGGATCTGGCCCTCCCTAATATGGGAGACTGCTGCACACCCCCTACTGTAATGTTTTCCCTGGTAAGGTCAGATCACAAAATGGTCTCCTTTGAAGAGCAAATAAAACTTGGACCTCCAGCTAAACTTGGAATATCCAGGAACTACTCAAATGCTAACTTTCTGCTGTTAAGTGATAACCTGCCAAAATGTCAAGTCCCCATAAACCCTGAGAACACTGCTGCCTATGCAGAACTGTTCACAGAAATCCTGTACAAGCACATTAATAGCTGCATAGAGGTAGATGTACCCACCAGGAAGAAGTACAGAACTAACTCAAAAAACAAGGCTCTTGTGGTATGAACCTGTGATACAAAAAACATGCTGTGTAGTTTTATATGCAGGCTGTATCATACTGTTTTTCTGGATGCCTTTGATATAATAGGGCAAACATTTAGATAACGTCCTGCTTCCAAAAATGAGTAACTATGGCTTGAAGGAGACCTTCCCTTTATCACTAACCCACTGGTATGTGCGACACTCTGAGCAAATGTTTCAGTTAGTCTCAACCCCCTTCACCAAAAAAAAAAAAAACAAAAGAAATGAAAGGCAAAAAATAAGAGGGGCCCAACAAAATAAATAGCTAATACTGATCATTATCTTCCCAATGCCCCAACCATATACTGGAGTCCAACTTTACCCACAAACTTGTAACCCACTACATTTGTAAGTAACATTTGAACAAGTGAGTTTAAGTGCCTAGATACCAATCCTGCCAAGAGTAGTCTGTAATCTGCCTGTCCGCTGTTGTACTTTGCTGTGTTCATGTTGTGGCCCCTACATCATTAAGACGTAGGTTCTGCTATTTGGAGTGATACTGTTGTTATGAGGGACTGCTAGTTGTATAATATTGGTCTGTAAGGCAGTAGTATAATCTGGATCAAATACAATAGTGCAGTGATTACAGCAAACCAAGAGAAGTTTCTGTGAAGCTTGTAAGAGGCACCTATTGTACTGTGGGCAGCTGGACTGCAATTCAAACACCTTCATGCTGATAAGTATGTTCAAACGGTAGTAATACGTTGCACAGAAATGTCTCAGACAAAGGCAAGGGACTTAGTCAAGCTGACATGTATTGACTGAGAGACCTGGCATTGTGCCCAAAGGCCAGATCATAGTGGAGAACACAGATTTATGGAACACAACAGCATTTTTATATGAGACTTATCAAGCCCATGGTACTTTTTGCATTACCTTTGCTTGGGTAACAGAGTTCATTCCTTTTTGACATCTGTCATACATTTTCTTCCTTTCCCTTCCACACTCATCTTAAATTGCAGGCAGCTGGTGCCCAACACAGTTTATAAACAGGAACTGATTAGTCAATGTGCTTTCTAAACAGGAAAGGGCTTGTTTATATGTCCAAATGATAATATCAGAAGTGGATATTCAGTCGAACAGCACAAATATTTGAACAGTCAATATATCTGTGAGTTGATGGACTTAATTTAAAAATCTAACTAGTTATAACTCTCATTTATATGTACTAGCGTCTTATCAGTAACTGACGGTGTGGTATATTTATGTACAGTCCAAGACCTGGCAATTATATGTAACCATCTAATTCAAGCTAAACTGTATGGAAGCATTTATAAAAAACTTTCTCAAAAGAGGTAGACTTATCCATGCAAAACAGTGACATAAATCCTGAGACATCCTTTATCGTATCAAAATCACAAAGTTGAAATATAATACAGAGGATTCAAAGATGGCCGCTGTTCTGTATGCACTGCTAATCCTTAGCTCCTCTAAATATCTTGAATAAAACTAACCCAGAAGATTATTCGGAACCAATTTCAACAAAATATCTTGAAATATCAACTCTATTTAACTTTGAAATAAAGTTACCAAGAAAAAGTGACTGGTCCAGTTCATAATCAAGTAAGATTAATAAGGATACAGAGAAATTAACTTAAGCCGTGTGCTCCTACAGTCCTGCTTACTGAAAACTACATTCAAAACTGAAGACAATAAACAGCACAGGATGTCAAAGGAAGATAAAAACATGGACACTACCACATCAAAAACCAAACTTTCGGATTTACTATCTCCTGAAAAAGATTTGAACTCAAAAAGGCAGAAGATAATAAAACAAACAGATACATCCAAAACTGCAAACAAAAATAAATCTGATCAACCAGCAAACCTGGAGGATATTAAAACAGCCTTACTTCCCATCCAAGAGGCAATAAAAGAATTAACTGTACAACTACAATCATTTGGAAATACCTTTAACCAAATATTGGACAGACTGGATAAACTGGAAGCTAAAACCATGGAAAATGAGGAGAAAATAACTCTAATAACCAAAAAGACTGACTCCCATGATAAAGAAATTCAAAACATTCAAGATAAGATCACGGACCTGGAAGCAAGATCCAGAAGGAATAATATTATCATAAGAGGCATCCCAGAAGCTATAAACCATAATGAACTGATTCCCTCTATAATACAAATCTTCAGCATACTGCTCAAATTTCCTGGAACAGCTAAACAAATAATAATAGAAAGAGCACACAGAGCACTAAGAGAAACCCAAGGAACTTATAGACCCAGACCTATTTATGCAAAACTGCTAAACTTCCAAGATGTCAATACAATCTTGCTGACTGCTAAAAAATGTGGAGGAACTGTTAACTGGAACAATAATACAATATCACTGGCCCAAGATCTACCCATCCAAATAAGACAAGCAAGACAGCTTCTTTCTCCTTATTGTAAGTTCATAATTGAAAGAAAAATAAAATTTCAAATAAAATACCCTAACACACTAATTTTTCACTCAGAAGGAATTAAATATACGATCGCTAACCAAAAGGAAGCCAGAGAAACCTTCCTAGCTCTTTTCAAGAAAAATTCAACATTAGATCGCTAAATATACTCACCAGAGTGATGTATAATCACTAGATGAATGATCAATCGCATTTCAGACATCCAAGACTGTTTTTTTGCTTTCCATTGTGTTCTTGAACTTTTCTAGGCCTATATCATCAGGTTTTTACTACTGATGTATCAGTACAAACACCATGCGGCCGACCGAAAACAATTAGACCTGCCTCCTTCTTTTCATTTTCCCACGACAGGAACCAAAAATATCCCTCCATGCTCTACACCAGGCTCTTCAAAATGTAACACTTCCAGGATATCCAGTGAGCTTTGACTGTCCCCCTACGCTTACTCAGCTGTTAGAATGATTCACATCAAGTGAACGACGAGCGCTCTGATGACAAAAACGCAAACAAAGGGAAAAGAAAATGTTTTAGACTGTTGGTTTAGCACTAAATGCACATATTGTCATTTTGTTTTTCACACATCCTCTCACCAACAGATGTCAGTATTCTCAAAACTATGCCAAAACATCAATCAGCTAAATCTTAACCCCTACGAACTTTAAGTTCTTATACATCTGGCTCAGAATTCAGTGTTGGGCTTCTCATCAGAGCCAAGGTATTCCATGTTAAATTTATAAGTGCATAAATGCAGACAACACTTTCTTAATATACAGCAGGACTGCTTTTCTAATGATGCATGTATTATAGTCACTGAACATGATACACAGAATGAACCTCCATGAGAGAGAAAACACAAATTTGTAACATAGGATACAATCGACGAATACCTCAGCAAGAATCCTCCAATATTGGAAAGCAACTGTTCTTTTGGAGTGGTCTTACGTATTTCTTCAGGCTTAATCTGATATTTAAACTCAGACAACTTGAATTAAGACAATATAGCTCCAAAAGAATACATTACTGACAATCATTCAACTGATTTTGGGAAGCATATCAGACTGCACTATAAAAAGCTCCATGAAAACAGTGACAAGAGTTCAGAAATTAGCCCTAGAGGAACCAAAAATATCCCTCCACTCTCTTCAAAATGTAACAAATTCGGGATATCCAGCGAGCTCTGATTGTCCCACTACACTTACTCAACTGTTACAATGCTACACATCAAGCGAACGAAGAGCGCTGTGATTAAAAAACGCAATAAAAAGGGAAAAGAAAAGAAAAAATTTTAGACTGTTGATTTAGCACTAAATGCACATGTTGTCATTTTGTTTTTCACACATCTTCTCACCAACAACTATTCTCAAAACTATGCCAAAACATCAAACAGCTAAAGCTTAACCCACACGCACACAAATATATAACCCTATGACCTTTATATTGGATACTACTACAATATTTAAGAAGGAAGATACAAATTCATAAATGAGCCTATGTTAACCATCTGTAATTTTACCAGATCCTGTTGTCAAAAACTGCCTTTTGACAAATATTTGTGCTGTAGCACAAAATCCCTTCCATTCTTAATAACATGAGGCCATAAAGTGAATCTGTTGGTCGCACACTTGATGTAAAATATTTGCCAAGCAGACTGCCCACATAAGTCACCCATGATAAATATATCACAACTGCCTTCCTGGGGAGTAAGCCTTCCATTTTTTTAATTTATGTGCATTGTTGTTTAGGTTTTGGATTTTTCTTTAGAAAAATAAACAATTTTTAGGGGCATACTTACTTAAATGTACTAAATGTAGGTATCTTTTATTGCAAATTGCAATGAATTTTGCTTACAGATCCTCAGATTCAAGCAGATTACCAGCACTTCAATTTAACTTCTTAAACAGACAGAGGCTTGTCATAAGATGACTCCAGGCATGAACTATTGATGGAATTGATAACGACTACATTACTCATCTAACAGGAAGAAGCTACACCGATTGCTTTCTTTTTATATTATGAAAAAAAGTTGCTAACTGCAGTGTGGGAGACTTGATATTTTCTAAGAATTGACAAGCTGTTTTCCATGACATTAGCTTTACACGAACACAAGTCTACTTGAATGCCTGAGAATAATGGATAAGCCACTTCCAGCTATAAGCATTACTTCTGAACAATTTGTATTTATCTTCATGAATTTCTTACACATAATAAAGTGAACACATTTATCTAAATGCTAACCACTGTGACAGGTTACACCCTTTATTTTGTGCTTTCGGAATATGTCTTCTACTTTGTTCTTGAACTATAAGTCTCCATGCTAACTGCTGGTCACTGGCTGCCACTCTGTGAACAATCTGGACATCTATATGATATGACACAGAGAGGGAGACCCTGGGTACCCATCATTAACTCTCCGGACTGTCATACATTTTATGTACAATATATGCTGCTATAGACAAGAGAATTTAGTGCATGGCACAGAGACTAGGTGTACCAGTAACATTTCATGGCATTCCCTGTTCAGACATTACCCAGGCTGGTTACTCACTGAAAACCAAGCCACAAAACAATGCACACCCTTACATGCATGGTCTTGCTGTTAACACTTTGCTTAATGTGAAACAACTACTGTTTATTTCCTCACTGCATTTATATCAACTTAAACTCTGTTTATGATTCTAAAAGAATCCTATGATTTTTTTAACGGAGTTATTTGTGCATAATTTGTTCATTTTTTAAGGACCTTTTCTCCCTGGGACTCCACTGAAAAGAAGTCTTGCATGACCCAGTCAGACTTTATTGCCAAACAAATGCAAATACATAAATAAATAGTAAATTAAAATATTGGGAAACTGTACTTAATGGGGGGCATTGTTACCTTCCAAACAGTTCTGGGTGATATAGCTAAGCTTCTTGTTGTTCTCATTGACTGCAAGCTCTGTAAGCATTTATGAACCTCTAAAGTATCATCAGATAACAGTGACTCTCTGGCTAATTTTACAGCAGACAGGTGGTAGCTCAGGGGACATGCTTTTACAGCTACATGTGTTTGGGGCATTCATGGGCATCCTTAGACTGGCAGTATGTGACTACATATAAATGTATCACTGCAAGCAATCTAGGTCACTAAAGTGTTGAATACATGGTGAACAATTACATGTCGGAGCTTCTCTGTGGTCTAAGTTACTGTGATGTGTACCAGCCATAATGGCAGCACCTGACAAACGCACACACACACACACACACACACACACACACACACACACACACACACACACACACACACACACACACACACACACACACACACAGATTCACATACTCACAAACGCAACTGGATTCCTTGTTCCTAATTCTTTTAGTTCTGCAGGGAGTGGGAGGCGTATGCCATATATTTGCCTAACATTTACTTTCAGTATCCATATCTTTCTTTGCCCATTTGTAGCCAGTATGAACTATCACTGCAGCATCAAGAATCAGGTTTAGGAGAGCACCAAAGGCTAGCAGGAAAAGTATATATGCCACATATTGTATAAGCTCAGCTATGTTTTTTTTAGGCTTGAGTTTGCATATGCTGTGCTCATTATGTTGCCTGGCCATTTGACATGTCTGCTCCAGCTGTGACTTATGGTGGTTCACCCTGCTCTTTTGCATAACTGTATGCTGGTGCAGTTTCTAGTAATGCAGTTTTGGTATTTAGTGCTAATTTACCACCTAATGATCATATTGTGAAGCATTATGTATACACAAGAAATATGTATATTGCTTTTAATGCATCATTCTGACATATGCGGCTAGACATGCCAAGCATCTTTCATTCAAGTATGTTAAGACTCATTTGTTTACTGATGTAGTCAACCGTACAGCTTGCTAGCCATAATGTATAAATGAATTAATTAATGCTATGCTGATGGTATTAAAGTTACTCATCTAATAACAATAATAAAATGGAGTCTAATCAGCTGAAACTACTCTAGCCTAAGCAGGTGTACTATATTTCTTCAAAAAGAAACAGGCCTGTCGTTATAGTACTCACTGGGTGCCTCCATAGATTCCTGCTGTAAATCTTATGGATATTTGGGGATTTTTCTCAGCCATCTCAAAAATTAATTAAATAAATAAATAAAACAGAATGAAATAAAATGCAATAGTTTTACATAATCTAAATGCATACCCATGCCCCCCTTCTCATTAAAATCACACACATAACTGGCATAAAAGAATGGTGTCACAAGACACAGAAAATTAAGTCCTTTAGATTACTATAGAAATGATTCTGTAATATTATTTTGTTATTGTTTATTTGTAATCATATTGTGTATAATGCAGACTAATCAATGGTTAAGGAAAATCAGTAGCAGAAAAATAATGCCATACGCCCATGTAAAGTAAATTTATGAATGTTATGTCTGAAATGTACCCACTCTGGCATACCACATTCCCAATATGTGTGGCATGAGAACACTGAAGCGACGTAGGGCTGTATGTCATCATGGCAGGTAGACTATATTGGTCATTATATTGAAAGCTGTCTTTAGCTCTATAGCCCCTAGGAATTATTGGGTTAGACCAGTGAAGTTGTAAACAGCAATATGAAGAGGACTGCAGAAATAATTTTACTTTATTTCCATGATTTCTACTTATTTCTGCTATGCAGTATGTAGATCCTTCTGCTATTTCCAACCTATCCTGGTACTTACCTGTTCTCCTGTGAGTACTCATGCTGCGGTGTTATGTTTTTGTCTGTGCAGTTTTACAGGAGTATCAAAGATAACATGAAGACATATGAACAGATTTGAAATTCACATTGTTTTGAAGCACTATTGCTTCCTGCCAAGTTTGCAACTCAGACAGCACAGTATGAATTGTCTTCATTGTGTAACTCTCCTGTAGTCCGTCAGATCCAGGGCTCACCTTCAGCATGTGGTCTAAACTGTGGGGTTTTTCATTCTATTATATAGAGAAAAAGGAGAAAGAGACAGCAGGTGAAGAGGAGAAAATGCAATCACTGAAGACATGAGTGCAATGAAATGATACTGCAAACATTTTTCTCCCAAAAGATCTATTTAATCTTCACAGGATCCTGCTCACTCTGAGAGCCTGAACTAAAACATGAACGGTCTATCTCTGCAGCATGCGCCCAGTTCTGCATACAGAAAGCAAGCAAGAAGTAAGCACAGCTACCTACACTAGGAAACAGGCCACCATTCATGTAGCAGGACATTGAGTATGTGAGAAACCAACAGATACAGTAGCTTTCTGCAGTTTGTTGCTTTCAGCAGCAGCATATATTTTATTTATATTTTAGCATTTGTTTACCAGGATGGTTGGACTAGATATAAAAATATCCTTTTTCAGCAAAGGTCAGGAGAGAAAAGCTTCAGGAAACAATATAGAAAAGTACAGAAAATACACATTTACATTACGTTGTTGTTGTTGTGTCTTTCGGCTTATCCCGGTTAGGGGTCGCCACAGCGGAACTCCGGTCCGCTAATGTTTGGTAGTGGATTTTTACGTGCCGAGTTACCAGCCCTGATGCACAACCTTCAATGAAGGCACGCCCATTCATGCATGCCTCCACACAGAAGACGCTCTAGCTGAGAATTGAACGTGACAACGTCTTGTTGTGAGGCGACAATGCTACCGCAGCACCACTACCGCGGGTGTCACACATTTACATTAGGTAATAAAGTAATAATATAAAATCTAGTTATGCAATATACAGATAAAGGTGATGAGACACAAATAGTAATGCAACAAATTATAGTAGAAAAAAAATTGGTTTCAACATATATGACATTAAAGAGAAGATATAAGCTCACAAGTGTTATAATTGATAGATGCAGTAAATTTATTTATATATGTCTCTGACTGTGCATAGTCTAGGTTGCACTACAGAGTATAAAATGGTAATGAGAATGGAATAAGAGAAAAACAGCTAAATGGTTACAAGAGACGATGATTATGGTGCTAAAGTAAAAAAGGAGATTATAGTAAAGAACTAAAGGGTAGAGTTGGGTTATATGGATGCCACAAAGGCTGGGTTGTTAAGAGGTGTAATGTAATGCAGGTGGTGTACAGATGCATGGAAGTGTTCCAGAATACCAGGTTGAAGGGAAAAGGAAAAATAAAAACATGGAAAGAAGAATAGGTGAGCTGCATGGATTATGTGCTTACATTTTTAAATGTGTTGGTGGACTAGTATAGCGAAGTGGGTTGGGGTATTTACATGGAAAGAGGAAGTGTTTTTTGAATATGGACAGAAAATTTGCTAAGATTCCTGCAGATCTTGTTGAAGTTGTAGTTTGAAAGAATTGAAATTGAGTTTCATATTTTGGAGATGTGGGAAGAGTACAGGAAGTTGCCAGTGGAGATGCAGGATTTAGACACTTTGAGTAGCAGTTTATCTGCTAAATGAACTGACCTATTAGAATAGCATTTTTGGATGATGTCTATTAGAGAGGGGCATTCATCAGGATTATAGATAAGACTGCGTGTGGCAGCAGGCTATGTTTTAGAGTGTGGACATTTTAGACAGGAGAGTTATCTGAGTGCTAAGCAGTGATGGGATCTATAAGACATGATGGTTGTGAAGAACACTGACAATGTAATTCGGTGGACTGCAAGTTAATTACTATGGGTGTGGCACAGAGAAGTATTGCAAGTACGTAGGCTGAAGCAATGTGTTTTCTTGCAGCATTAGAAAGATAAGGCTTGATTCTGTAGCACGAGATAAGCTTTTGGTGTTTTATTTTTACTGTCTTTTATGTGGTAGTAAAATTTCATGTTTTAATTTGGAGCTTGGTGTGGGTGACTAGTTAAGTTTTGATAGAATTAGAGTAGTTATATAGAGAGATTAGTTTTCTGCTCATAATGATGGCTTGGTGCAAAAGTATTAATTTAGATTTTTTTTTAAGGGTTGAGAAACAGCTGGGAGATAACAGCCATCCTCCAATGGAAGTGAGCGGATTCTTGCTTTAACTATTGTAGCTGGTTTAGATATCTGGCTATACATGTAAGTGTTGAGTAGTGTGCGTATTGTATTATGGTAGCATGCTTGGTTATAGTATGGATATAATTTATGAATATACTGAATAGCAAGGGGCCAAGAATGGAGCCCTTAGGAATTCCAGCTGTAATTGGGAGGAAAGAGGAGCTGTCATGTTGTCATTTAACTTTTGTGCTCTATCAGTGAGGTAACTTTGGAACAAAGCAAGAGATGGTGAATTAATGTCTAAGGAAAATAATTTTTGAATAAGCTTGTTAAGGCAGACAGTGTCAAGTGCATTTGCTAGATCACAAAATGCAGCCAAGACTAGGTTACCTAAGTTTCTCTTTTAGTTTATTGTAGTGAGGAAGCTAGGGAGGGCTGTGTTGCTGGTGTGCTGTGATTAAAACCCATGCTAAGAAGGTGATAGAAGGTTGTGATCAGTAATAAATTTAAGTAGCTGGGTTTGTATACATTTTTCAATAATCTTAGAAATAGGAGATATTGTGGCTATAGGTCTGAAATTTGAGAGAATGGTTTCTTTGCCACCTTTATGGAGAGGTAGGATGAATCATTTTTTTTCCATAAGACTGGGACATATTTTTCTTTTATAAAGTGAACAATTATGATAGAAATAAGATAAGCAATAGCATCTGCTGCTAATCACAGGTATTCTAAAGGTAGATTGTTGGGTGTAAGAGTAGTGAGTTTCAATTTAAGAAACATTATTTTAATAGGAGAGGTGAGAAATGATGAGACAGTTAATATTTTGTTATGAGGTTCGATGGATGGAGAGTTAGGGAAGTATGGGGTGTCAGTGGAATTGGAGGTTTTCAGGTGAAGATGGGGTGTTGGTGGTGCTGGAGCTTTGCAAGAGGGTGTCTACAGTTTGTATCATGTATGAGTTGAATTGGGCAGTTAAGCTGGCTGCATTAGAGACCATGTTTGAGCTTGGTTGGTTTGCATGGCCTGAAATTAGCAGCTGGTTTACTGAGGACCAGAAGAGGATTGGACTGTTGTGATGAGGGTTTTGTATGTTGGCATACTAAGCTCTTTTGTCATTCTTGATGTTATACTTTGTGATTTTCATGAGCTGTCTATAAGTTTGATGGTTGGGTTCAGATGTGTTCCTTTTCTCAGTGAACCAAGCTTTATCCCTTTGTTTCCATAAGTTGTTTTGTTTGTTTGCTTGGATAGCCAGGGTGTTTGATTTACTTCTACTCTATTCTTTCTAACTGTGACTTGTTTACCAAGGATGTTTAAAAAATGTGTTAAATAGTAATAGTGCATTATCCAGAGGAGAGAGTATAGTACTTTACAAGAAGAAGACCACAAGTTTGAAATGAAGGTGTCCTTAGAAAAACAAAAGCATTTGTGAATGTTGTTGTACTAATGTTGTTGATTTGTGTTACTATGGGCCCTAATGGCAAATGCAGGTAAATGGTCAATAACTGAGCTTCTAGTACTATGTTTATTGTATCGAGTAGCAGAGGTAATGAGCCAGCTGAAGTTGTGAAAGCTAATGCTTTATTAATGACTGTATCACTTATTGTTTGTCAGTCTATATTTAGGTCACCAAAAATGATAGTTTATTGTGCTAGATCTGTGCAAGCCCAGAAGAGGAATTCATCCGTTATGCCAATATTGTTTCCTTGGTGGATATAAAGTCCTGTAATAGTCAGGTTTTAATGATTATTAAGTCATGAAAATTTAGCATTTTTAAGTGAGGGTAGATTTGAAGTTGGAAGGAGACTTTGCAGGAGTTTTGATACATTATGGCTTCTCCCCCTCCCCTCTTCAGTTTTCAGTCTAACTTGAGAATGTTGTAGCCAGGAAGGAGGATTTTTTCATCCTTTATGTAATGCTTTAGTCATGTTTCTGTTGCTACAGTGAGTGTACGTATATGGAAAAAAGTTAATATGGTTTGTTTTCTTTTATATTAATGTATATATACCTATCTCTTCAGTGATATTTTAACAAAAGAGTTAAAAAAAATATTACCAAAGACAGGAAGCTTGGTAAATACACACGGGTGGCATAACAGAGGCATTAGAGATCAGGTCTACTGTACTTCAGCTAGTAAAATAAAGTAAATAATAATTAATATTAATAAGTAATAATAATAGTTAAGTAAAATAAACTTTCCTTCACCAAGATAAAAACCAAGGGTTGTAGTTTGGTGGCATATTCCTGATTGATACAGCAAAAGGTAATCACTTTAGATTGGCCTACTTTAGTAACTGCGGATATAGTCAGTTTCTCTTGAAGAAGAAATAAGACTTCACATGGCATCAGCAAAATATTTGGGTAAAATATTTTTGAAGTCAATATTTAAGCTTATCAGCAAGAGCTTTTTGAGAGGATTCATGCCACTGATTATGAGGAAGTCTCTTTGATGAGCTAAGAAATTGGCTAAAATCATTCCGGAAATATTAAGACAGGAATTTGTCAGCCTGAAATTTCTCAAAAAGACACTTTGCATATTTTGATCTCTGATAACACCTGTTAAAATATGAATTTGAGGTAGTTGTCAAATAATTATGTAGATACTTTTTCCACATTGCAACTCTTCTAACCATTTCTGACTTTATAACTCAGTACTCGTTGAGGGGTTTTAAGTTTCAGCACATTTTAGGGGAACTATCTCATTAAGCAGATGCAAAAGAATCTCACTGAAATAATGAGTAATTACATCAAAAGAGGGAAAATGTTTACGAACATGGCATTTAACATTTACTAAGAAGTAACAGTAGGTAACATGATTACATTTGTCATAGATTTATTCTTGAGGTATTGTGAACTCTTTGAACATGTTCAGATGTTTATATTGAAAAATCTGGCACATGATCCCTTAGAGTAGCATTGATACCAGAAAGGTTAGACAGCACAGCTCTATCAATAATATACATTTTTTTCAAGAATTTAATCCAAATTTAGTGGGGTGTACTCTTATTTCACCATACCCACAGAAATTACCTTGATGGTACGAAAAATTATTAAATGCTTGTATGACAAAGATGCTTTCAAAATATCAAGAAGTGGCAAAGAGGCAGTGATTGATAAATTAATAGTGTTATATATGTTTGGGTATATAAAATAATTTATTTGGATTTTATCCTGTAAAAATACAGGAAAACTAATGTTAAACATAATAGTCATGATAAATGCCTATCCAGTGCTATGCGAGTATGGTTTTTCACATTTTCTACTTTGTACCTCATTCACAAGTTGCAGGTGTATACATTATTCGGTATCTCGTGTATATGATGTGACTTGAAATCACATTCAGTTTGCATCGTTTGACATCATGGAGTACGTGAGATGAAATTCAGTGATTTTAGATACAGCTTGGATTTAACATTCTGTCAGTTTCTGCTTTATAACTGTAATGGATATTAAACAATAGCTATGGTGTCTTTTACTCAGATAAACAAGGATACGTAATGAATGTATAAACAGATACAAAGGAATGGTGAATGGCAGGACAGTTTGAAGATGTTGGAAGCTGCAGTCCTAGACATTTTTATTTATTTATTTATTTATTTATTCATTTGCTTTGCCTTACTACCCTGTTATCTCTAGCTATTATTTTATGTCATGTTTATTAACTGCTTTATCACATATTGCTTTAACAGCCATCACTTCTCAACACTGACAGGAAAAATAAAATGTTCAGCCTCTACTTGTCCTCTCAATGACCAGTTGCAATGGACTTCCGTGCCACACTTATCCAAAGAAATTGTAAATGAATCGTTCCCTTATGTGACACAGCAGTGTTAGTAATGGAGCATTAACCTATAAAACCTTCTGCTTATCAGGCAACGTATGTGTACATACAACCTCCTGAGCCATTCTTGCAGTACGTTTATTACATCTACATTATTTTCTAAGCATTTTTACAATATTACTTTTGATATATCTACATGCTTTAGTGTCATATCAATGTTTATGCTAATTCTAAAAGAATCTGGACAGTATTATCCGGTTAATAAAACTGCATTACTCCTAAAGCTGTATAAAATACATCACAGTTGATGGCAGCACTTCTGTTAAGTGCAAAGTGGCCTGATATAAAGTGGAGTTTATCAGGCTGGCTTGTTTATTATTTCCTGTCTGCTAGCTTGCAAGACAAGTGGGATGAAAATGGAAGAGGCACGAGCATTACTGAGTCGCTTCATATATCATCTAGGAGACAGTGAATGTACACTCTCTTTCAAGTTCTCTGTTTTTGGGTGGGTGTGGTTGCCTTGTGCTTCGGGTTATAAAACAGGAAATAAATCAGCTAGGGTATAGGTAACTAAATTAGTATAAGGACACTTGCTTGGTATTTGGGTATGACATGCTTGAAAAAAATTCTGTTTACTGGATCTAGTACTTCCAAATTCTGTAATAAACTCAATAGAGACACCCACAATTTAGATTTTAACTTTACATTCTAAAACCAAAAAAAAAAAAAAAATAGATCTGACAAGAATAAATAGCACATGACACAGTTTTCAGAACGTGCTATACTTCTAAATGCCAACTGAAAAACAATGAAGTAGCATGGCTTGTGACAAGTAGAAGACAACAAATCAAGGAAACTCTGATAACTGCCAAGTGCCAGATTGAAGAGATAGCTTATATCTAAGAAAATGCTCTGGAAGGAGTAAGGGACCAAACTCTATGGCTGGAGGTTTATAACAGCTAGGTAACTGTTGCATACAGATTGGAATTGTGGACTTCAGAAATTATTTGTGTAACTCCTACTTTTCCTCAGTCTACAACTGGCAGTTTCCCCTCCTCCATCTTTTGTGCTATCTCTAGTTCTGGAAAACCTATTTCCTGCAGTCTGAATCCCCAGTTGAAGCATTTGTTTTTACTTCCTTTCCACACCTTGATCCTTACAAGTCATTGGAGTCTATGTGCTGGAAATGTATTGGTATCAGTATATTCTCGTTAAAATTATGCATGGATGTCTCATTCCTGTTTCATTTGTGACTTAATGTCAAAACACAGCACATGCTAACACTGCAGTTCCCTGGTTACATTTACTCATCATAAGCAATGCCTTATCTCTTCACCAGTTTCCACTCAAAACAACATAGAATTTATTGACAACTGCGCAGAAGACTTCCTCAGTTAAGATTTCTTTCATGTGTACCCACTAACATTAGTAATTAAACCCGAGGACTTGCACAGACCAAGCTGCTCAGAGATTTCATATCAGTTGTTCTGCATCGTTCAATGCAAGAATTCCTGCTCTACTCGTACTGCTGCCTAACCAGGGAAACCATAGCAGCTTATAAATTGCCATCCTCAGACTGCAGTGTGTTAGAACTGAGGTCTGCTTCCATGAAACTTTTCTCAGTGTCTTAGAAAAATTATGGAGTGAAAATTTATAAAACACCTTAATCTCATGAAACACTTATCTCTTGTTCCCTGCTGATGACCAGAGTGTGTGGATATTCCATAAGTATCATATGTATTAGAATAGATGCAGTGATATCACACATGTACGTCAATTGCTTATTTTGTTCATTTGACTTTAAAGGTGTACTTGCAAGTTTTTGAATGCCTTATTAACATTCGCTAAGGATGCAAGGACATGGTAAAAAAAAGACAGGAAGGGTTTCCTTTCTATCCTGAAACTGCAGACACATAGTGAATGTCTGGAAACATATTACATGTATCACTCTTAAAGGTAAAGACCCTTAGCAGAGGCAAACAGTTATAAACAGTATAGCACAATATAAAGCAGTTCTCTGTAATTCACCCTAATAGCCAAAATGCTAGTCAAAAATGAAGAAAGGTGAGGCAGGAGCAGAAAGTAATTAAGAGTAGAGTTGCTGATGTGGATTCATCCACCATCCTCCATCCTGTCCCTCAGCTAGCATTCACATACCCAGTGGTACAAAAATAAATAAATAAAAAGAAGTTATTGTAAAGGAGATTCAATACTGCAATTTCTATTTTATATTTAGAAGACAGAATGACACAGGTTAGCAGCACCTGTTATGGGAAAGGCTAATGGCAAGTCTGCAAATATAATCTCTCTTCCCCCAAGCATCTGGAATTATTCTTAGGCTTCACAGGTGACTAATGGGCACAAGGGGATCTTTAAGGGTATCATTTTAGATAACCCACCTCCCTGAACTTCATACCTAGGATAGACAGTAGAACATCTTTTCATGTCCCTGGTTATTATGGCCTATGCTCAGCATAATACTTTAGAAGATTAGATGGCTCTGAGTGGTTTATAACTGTTTCTTGAAAACCTCTGCTATACAAGCCATTATATTCACTCACTCTAACTGTGTTTTGTCAAATCAGTCAAATGCTGGATGCAGTTCCTTCTACTGTCAGAACTTAACAACACAAGATACACGCCATGTGTATCACAGGATCCTGGACTTACCATCTCATATGCAAACAGCTACCCCACTGCTTAATAGTTCATACTCCATAATTCTGCCCCATGCATAGGTGTTCCATTCTCAGGATGAACTCTGGAGAATGGGGCAATACTTGCAGATAATAAGAGATGGTGGGCATTCACCAGTGCGTTCTTACGTATGCTGGATTGGGTACTGGCATGCACCGGGAAGCAAAGATGCCTGGTAGTGTAAGTCATGACCTATGCCCTTAATTACATTTGTATAAAGTCCACCCCTAGCATACATGATCTGGATATGCTCTAGCAGTGATTTCTTCATATGTGTTTTTCTTTGCAAATGCTACTGTTAAAACTGATAAAAATGCAGATTTTACTGAATGAATCAGATAACTGAGCTTACTGTCATGACCAGCCCTTCACATAGGCATCCACACTCAAAATAAGAATGTATATATGCATTTGACAACTGCAAAATGGGGATTGCTGTTAAGTCATCCTATGACACTCATATTCTGTAGAATGATCCATCCTTTGAAACCTCTTGGTGTACTAAAAATGGGCTGAAAGCCCTTAAATTGAAATAGTAGGTTTTGACAGCTGCAGATACATTTCCTGGAATCAATGAAACTATCTACTGATAGTTGATAGTATTTTAAAATTGAGACAACTAGAGTTATAACATTTTTAATTTGTGCATTCATTTATTCCTTGTTCAAAGTTTTAGCCAAGTACGTTTATTATGTTTAGCATCCATTTTTATATTGTGTAAAGATTTATAATGGTACTATATAGCTTTAAAACTATAGGGTCAACCTAATTAATTTAATTGGATTGTGATGTCGTCAATTGTTAGTCTATTTAAGGTACTGCCTTTTAGAATCATTAATTCTGAAGAAGTCCTTGATTAGATCGGATAAAAGCACTTAACGTAATTTTGTTCTGTGCTGTCATTCGTTAAAAGTTCCAGTTTTAAGTTATTTCAACTCATCCTATTTGATGGCTGTTTGTTACTGCAGTTTGAATCTAGAGTTGGTTGTTGGGTTATATAGTTCATTTTATAGCTCCTGTGCCATTTTGGTGTGTGGTGCTCAAAAATAATATCAGTCTGCCATATTAAAGGAAGTTAAGACAATTTTATTGACCTCACCATGAAATGACAACAAATACAAAAATCATTTGGTTCCAAAACATTTTCCGTAACCATTAGGGTGGCTACAAAATATCCCAACTAACAAACTAAAACAAAGAGTGAAAAGGTCACACAGATAACCAACTGGTTAAAAACACAAAAAGAAAACTCGAGCAAACTAGACCTCTGTGTGATACCTTAAACCTCTTGCATCAGAGGCCTCATGGGATACGTGCAAATCACCCCTTTAAGGTTATCAGGTGTTTCAGCTAAATGGCAATTCTGAATGTCCATGATTTTTTTCTTTTACTTTCATTTTTAAGTCTATTTATGGACAATTTCAGGCCATTAAAGCCAAACCCCTCTAGCTGTGGACATGCATGTTTCTGCCTTCTTATGACATCATCAGCACAGCATAAGAGGAATGCTTGACCTTTGGAAACACAGGGTTGTGATACCCAGCTGATATCCATAAACATTAGGGTGTCTACAAAATATCCCATCTAACAAACAAAAACAAAGAGTAAAAAGGTCACACAGATAACCAAATGGTTAAAAAACACAAAAAGAAAAATCTAGCAAACTAGACTTCTAACTGTGTGATACCTTAAATCTCTTGCATCAAAGGCCTCATGGGATAGATGAAAATCTCCCCTTTAAGGATATCAGGTGTTTCAGCTACATGGCAATTCTGAATGTCCATGACGTTTTCTTTTACTTTCATTTTTAAGTCTATTTATGGACAATTTCAGGCCATTAAAGCCAAACTCCTCTAGATGTGGACATGCATGTTTCTGCCTTCTTAAGACATCATCAGCACAGCATAAGAGGAATGCTTGACCTTTGGAAACACAGGGTTGTCATACCCAGCTGATATCCATGAACATTAGGGTGTCTACAAAATATCCCAACTAACACACTAAAACAAAGAGTAAAAAGGTCACACAGATAGCCAACTGGTTAAAAAACACAAAAAGAAAAATCTAGCAAACTAGACTCTGATGCAAGAAGTTTAAGGTATCACACAGTTAAAAGTCGAGTTTGCTAGATTTTTCTTTTTGTGTTTTTTATAGGTTCATAGGTAGGTACTAGTACTAGGCTATTGGCCCTAGGGCCTATATAAACTTAGCCAAACAGTACCCTGGCTTTTGCCACCCAAGAAAATTATTTTCCTGTGCCCCTGTCAAGCAGTGCCACAGAAGTGATCCCCTGGGTGAATTTCCTATCTCCCATCCAATCATCAAGATTATTCTTGAACAGTGTTAATGAGGAGCTTTGTTTGATATAGATAGGTAGTTTGTTCCAGAGTATGGGAAGTCTCTGAGCCAGGAATCTATCCCTCCAGCATTTTCTATTTATTGTGGTGACAAGGTTTAAGTCCCTAGAGCATGTAGCTCAGAGGGATTGGGATTTCTTTACGTGGAACATGTCCAACACCTCTGGGTTTGACATAGCTTTGTATGTTAGGCAGAGAGTAGGCAATATGCGACAGAGTAAAGCTGGAGTTTTTTGAGATGGTCTGCATAGGGCATCTGTTTGAGGCCGGTAATCCTCTTTTTGAGGTATTTCTGTGGCCTTTCCAGTTGTTGTAGATGTCTTGTGAGGTACATACCAAAAGGGGCGTTGTACTCTATAATGGGTCTAATGAGTGATGAGTAGAGGGGAACAATGACCTCTTTTTTCCTGGATGAGAAACCTTTTGTGATGAGGTGTGCAACGTAGAAGGATTTCCTGACTACTGAGGCGATGTGATTATCAAAGGAGAGACTACTGTCCATCTGTGTCCCAAGATCTCTTATCACACTTTTGGTGTTAAGTAGACTACCGCCTATGTGGTAGTTCATGGGTACAGAGTTTTTACCAAAAGGGATGACAATGCACTTTTTGGCATTGAGCTTGAGCTTGAGGCCATGGCTTTGGCACCAGGCATCTGTCTCAGTGAGGTCCTTTTGTAGGATGTCCACATTGTTAGGAGATTTGATTATGGCTCCTAGTTTGCAGTCATCTGCGAACTTTGTTAGCCAAAGACCTTCTGTGTTAGCCTGTACTTCAGAGAAGTAGATACCAAACAGGAAAGGACCTAGGACTGAACTCTGTGGTACGCCACTTGTCACTGGTCTGAAGTTGGATTTAGAGTCTGCTACTTTCACAGTGTGTGTTCGGTCAGTGAGCCAGTTGGCAACCCATCTTGTGACATAGAGATTTATACCTAGTTTAGTGAGTTTGTCTATAATTCCAGAGTGGGGGATGATGTTGAAAGCCTTGGCGAGACCTAGATAGGCTGTGTGTACCACCTTACCCTCATCTACAGCTTTGGTGACCTCTTCAAAGAAGTCTATCAGGTTTAGGATACATGATCTGCCTTTTACAAACCCGAACTGGGTAGGGTCCAAAGTTTGGAGATTACCAATGTCATTGTTTATAAGTTCCATGATGATACGCTCCATAGCCTTGCAGACCAGGCTCGTGAGGCTAATGGGGCGGTAGTTCCTGGGGTCCGTGGTGGCTCCCCCTTTGTGGAGTGGGATAACTGTTGCTGTGCACCATTCAGTGGGCACAAAGCCTGAGGTGATGCTATGATTGAACATGGTACTTAGGTGGGGTGCCAGTTCGTTCTGTAGTTCATGTAGAACGCAGCCTGGGATGTTGTCAGGTCCCATGGATGCTGTGTTCTTGGCTTTGGAGAGTGTGTTTTTTTACCTGTGCAGCTGTGATTACAGGTACTTTGCGTTCTTCCATTATAGAGATGGACCCTTTAGGGGATGAGAGAGGGGTAAAGTTAGCACTGAACCTATCTGCCAGGATGATGGCAATATCAGTTGGTTCTGTATATTTAGTGCCATTGTGCTGTAACTCAGAGCAGATCTGAGTGTTGCCATTAAGATTCTTGACATAGCTACAGAATGATTTGTTGTCTTTAGAATCAGTGGTGATTTTGTTTTTGTAAATAGCTTTGGAGGATTTTATGAGGGATCTCAGCTTCTTACTGAGGCTGACCACGGAGTTTCTCCAATCATGGGATTTTACTCTTTTTTGCAACAGTTTCTTTCTTCTGTTGTAGAGTTTGTTTATAGCAGGGGACCACCAGATTGGGTTCCTTTTTTTGGAGGATAGCATCTTGGTTCTGTTAGGGATTGCACGATCCACACACTCGTGTAAGATGGATATCTGTGTGACCATTTTACTCTTTGTTTTAGTTTGTTAGTTGGGATATTTTGTAGACACCCTAATGTTTATGGATATCAGCTGGGTATGACAACCCTGTGTTTCCAAAGGTCAAGCATTCCTCTTATGCTGTGCTGATGATGTCATAAGAAGGCAGAAACATGCATGTCTACAGCTAGAGAGGGTTGGCTTTAATGACCTGAAATTGTCCATAAATAGACTTAAAAATGAAAGCAAAAGAAAAAGTCATGGACATTCAGAATTGCCATTTAGCTGAAACACCTGATATCCTTAAAGGGGTGATTTGCATATATCCCATGAGGCCTCTGATGCAAGAGGTTTAAGGTATCACCCAGTTAGAAGTCTAGTTTGCTAGATTTTTCTTTTTGTGTTTTGTCCCAAAATGTTTTGGAAACATGTTTTCAATTTATCACTTGCTATCATAATTCCAATGGTCTTGCCCTAAACCTACTCTCCATGAAAAATGACTGCTTTTAAGGCAAAGACTGTATATCCCCAAGATAAACATAACTGGTGTGGAAGAATGTAATACTTTAAAGTAAGTTTTACATACATATTCATAGAATTCACAACAATACTACACTTAACCATTACACACAGCCAAAACCTCAACTAATAATCTTCCCATCCCCTGTCCATATATCCATGGGAGACAATAGCATGCATCCTTGGTTTGTTTCTTTTTGTAAAGATTACCTAGTTACTTCCCTATACTACATCTTTAGTCTAACTATAACAAAAATATTTATGCCCACAATACTGAAAGCAGCAATAATCGATCCACTCCACAAAATATGCATTCCAGTAGTATTTGACTTTAGGCTAATTTTACTGTTATCACTGCTAGGAAAAATCCAAAAAGAAGTTAATCTTTAATCAACTCTATACCTGTAAAAAAACAATATGGACTTCTCCTGTCAACATGGCTTCTGGACTATTTGAAGCACTATGACAGCTATTTGAACCCTTACAGATGATATCCTTTTAGGAATTGATAAAGAAAAATTAACAGGTGAGGTATTTGTCGACCTCTCTAAGGCTTTGAGTTGCTAAATCATAACTTACTGTCACAACCCTTCCTAGCAAAAGGCATAATTGAAAAAGCAACAGATTGGTTTAACCACTATATTACAGACAGAGCAATGTAAGTGAACACTGGTAACTCCCTTTCAAGTAGTGATACTGTCACACAAAGAGAGTTCCAAGGGTCAGTTCAATATTCTATTGCAACTGTTGTGACGTGTGTGGAGCTACAGTCTTAAGGCTGCCTGGGAGAAAGATTTACTTCTGGCCTGAAGTGAGGAGGCCACACACCAGCTTATGAAAAGGATGGTGTGAGACAGAGAGAGAGAGAGAGATGGAGAGAGATGAATAGATGTAGACTTTTCTGGCAAAGGGAGGAGGTACTGTAGAGAGATACACAGGCAGGAGCCTGCAGAGCATCACTGGCAAAGTAACAGTCATTGACCATTCAATTCATAGAGGAACTAAACTGTGAGTTATTTATCTTAGCTGAATTTGGAGTTATTTGCATGGACTGACGTGTGAGTACCCTGTATAATACAGCTGAAATGGTATGATGGCACTAGATATATCCCATACTGCACAAAGTCACTGTAAACAAATTACAGGGAAATAACAGAATGAGTCACCAGAGTATTTGATAATATTGCACTGGTGGTTATTCAGTGTGCAAAGTATGATCTAAATATACCCAACTGTACTATATTTTGATCCTTATATTGTATTGCTACTTGCAGGTTCACTGCCATTATGAGCCGACATCCTCACCTGTCAAAAGAGTGACAGGTGGGTAATTTCTTAAGGAATTTATATTGCTTTTGGCAAACTGTGATTTATACTGAGTTTGTGTGAATCCAACAAGGCCAAAATTCAGTGTATTGTTAACCAAATTCCTAACTGACAGCTAAACACAGTGAGAACCTTCATTTTTGACACATTCAGAGGGAAAGAGAAGCTAGAAGCAAAATAACTAAGTGCATTTACTTATTAAAATTAATTTAAAAGAAGAGTATGGCATATCAAACAGTGACAGTATGACAAGTACTGCTAAGTCTTTTGACAAAGTTGCATGAAATAACTAAAGGTTGCTTACCAAGCTAAGCACAGAAAAAAGGTCTAAACATCTGGAAAAACATTCTGTCCATTTGAAGCATGTATTAATAAATTACTGAAGCATGTAGGAAGCATGGCAGAATCGTGCTGTCCTTCCAAATTATGTTTTAAACATAGAACTGCCATCAATGAACTGTAAAGATTTATGGTGTCAAATTATCTGTGCTTTTGGTTTAAAGTCATGGAAATTATTTTAGTAAATGCAATTCATGGAAAGTAATGAGCTGAAAAGGTAAAGCAGTTACTGATATAAAGAATGTTGGAAACTTTGTGGAAATCCTAAATCTATGCTGAATAGTGTGTTGAGAAAAATTATTTAATATGTTTCTGAAAAAACAAGTTAGACAATTGTAGACTGTATAGACTGGGATATATTGAGAAAAGTGGTGCACTTTTTTTTGACAATAACAGGTCAGCAGTTCAGACGTGTGTACATCAATGCACTGGGAAATATTGACTACTCTGCATGTTTTAACTATATTGTAAATGTAAAAGTCTAAAACATATGTTATGCTCTACTGAAGCTAATGGTGTAGTCCCTCTGAAACATTATAGAAGTATTAATAAAGTTAGTCCAGTGGTGTAATAATGAAAGAGCCATATTGCTCCACAGGAGTAAACCTAGCAGTATTTTTCCTTTGTGTTAGTTATCCCACAAAAATCTGCTGAAGAAATTTGTAGCCTGTAAATTAACTCTGCATTGGAAAGAAGGAACCCACATGAGTGGAGACTTTTTGCAGTGGAAAAGAAAAAAAAAATGAGTTATTCATTGTTGAGTACTAAACTAATAATTTTGTAGTATGCACAATTTAATCCCAGTAGGTTGATGAAGCAAATTCAGAGTATGGTGTGTGGCAACAGTGAAAAGGAATCATGCACATACAAAGCACAAATGTATTGTATTTGTGAACTGTCCTGTGTCTAAAATTGAAAATCACTGTCTTCTAAAGCTTTCTGAAGAGAGCTGTATTGCTTCTGAAATATGCTGGTTTGACAGAAACTACTGAAACTTTTTGTTTGTACATAACTTGCTTGTTAAGTCAAAACAAAGAGTTATGCAGTTTATGGAAAGCACTGACAAATGGAGCTTTATACAACAGTGGACTGTACTGGGTGCTATCTAAGCAGTAGTAAAAACCTGTAAGAAAGAGTATTCAGCAACAACTTGTATTAGGTAATGCCCAAATAATAATAATAATGAATAGTAATAAAAAACTTGTGATAAATTATAAGAGACCTCAAGTAAAAAAGCAAGCCTTCCTAAGTACTGAATTGTTAATACTAATTAACAAGTATACCTACAAGAATATATGTCCTGCACCCATGCCAATGCTTGCTCAACTCTTGGTTAGTGTTGTACCAAGGGACTTGCAACAAAAGCTGGTTGCAATAACACTGCTTTACTGAAACACTACTGACATTTTGTGACACTAAAGTTCATATAAGGTACTTTTTTAGACGGTTAATCTCGTTGATAAGAAAAGGGGGATTATTTGCTGAATAAATCAAGAAAATATGTTGATTCTAAAATGTTAAACCATGAGAGAGAAAAAAGAAAAGAAAAAGACAAGAATTGGTTTTAAAAGGTTAAATCCTATGAGAAGAAGGAGGAAGTGCACTGCTGGGTAAATCAAGAAAAAAGTGTTAATTCCCAAATGTTTAAGCAACAGACAGGAAAAAATGAGTTTTAACTCAGTGTGGGGTCAGAAAGGGATATTTTTGAATATAAACTTCAGAAAGTGAAAAGGGAGTTCACTACTGTATAGCACCAGAAAGAAAATTATGAGCAAATTTGATAAACTTGTTATGAGTTGCCTATATTGAAAATGAGTGGCAAAAGTAGTAATAAGCAAAACAATACTTGTGCTGCTACCAAGAAAGTAAAGCAAAACTCTGCTGAGCTACACTGGTATGGCTTAACCAGAAAAAGTAACACTAACCAACTAAGTCTGATGCAGCTGAATAGGAGTGGTTTGCACCACAGTGTCTTAATCAGGGGCAAATTAATGATTTATAGTCTAGTGTGGCATACAATCAAAGCAAAATCTTACTTGAAAGTAATGAGTATTGCCCTGGATCTCACTGGAATAAATTATGCTAATAGGCAGAAAAAGGAATACCTTAACACAAAATGTGCACCAGTACCTGGAGAAAAGAGAAGGGTCATAGAGCAAACAACTGCTCAAATCCTGACTGACACTGTCTCCCTTTTTGCTTCTCATTTTTAAGTCTATTGGTACTGGATTCCTCTTGCTTTGATTATTTCCATTTTTTAGATTCCTCTTGCTTTGATTATTTCCCTTTTTTAACTATTCCTAAAGAATTTTTGTTTAGCTATGTGATAACTCTCTGTGTTATGTTATTCTCTATGACTGTACTTCTAAAAATATGTATATTAATTATGTTTAAAGTTTAAGTTAAGTCTTAATAGTCAAAAATCCTTTTTAACTATGTTTTAAAAATTTCATTACTGTATTTGAAGCTTTTCTCCCTGGGCCTCCGCTGAAAAAGGGCATATATCCAGTCAGACTTTCCCGGTCAACAAATGTAAAATAAAATAAAATAAATAAAAATAAAAAAAACTGAACTGATGAGCTTAGAGGACAGTTTTTACCAAAGACAACTATGTGCATTATTAGATGATCATAATGCTATGCCTGTTCTCAAGTAAGACATACATCCGGATGGTACCTAGTTTGGAGATGTAAAAACATGTATCAAGGAATTTGTGGGCCAGCTGAAGTGAGATCTGACTGGCTAATGATGCTCATTCCTACAGGTCTGAGTGTATGGAAGGATGCATGTGGTAAAGTGGCCTCTAGTGACTCATGTGGGTTTTTTGGAGCTGCAGTTTTGGGGAGGTCTGGAAGGAGGCCATACCTTCTTTTTTTATAAAAGAGAGGATTGGACAGAGAGTGAGAGAGAGAGAGAGAGAGAGAGAGAGATGTGGGCCTCACTGGCAGAGAGAGGGAATATTGTGTAGTGATGCACCCACAGAGGCTTGTACATGATAACAGAGTCAGTATAAGAGATACTGGCCTCTCAGCTTAGAGAGGAACTGCATTTTGAGTTGTCTACTCGAGCAGAAACTTGAGTCATTTACCCAGAATGAGTTGTGACTACCCTTTGTAATGTGGTTGAAATGGTATGATAGTACTGTAAATAGCAAATAAAGTATGCTGAAACCATACAGTGTCTGTGTGTGTGTGTTTGTATAAAGACACACACACACACACACACACACACACACACACACACACACACACACACACACACACACACATACACACCCACACCCACACACATATACATATATGGTTTCTCTTTATAATCTCAAAATACTGAAATGTCGAATTTCAGTATCTCGAGACTATAAAGCCAAACTTCCAAAATAGCAAAACTTTATAATTGCGAATCTGGAAATGTCAAATTTGCATTTGTGGTGGTGTGTTACGTGAAGTAGGATATGCTATGTGCCTGATGTATGGTGTGGTGTGTATGTGGTTGGAGACTGAGGTAAGTGAATATTTTTTTAAGGGTTTTGGGTAGGGATTTGAGTGTATGTGAGTGTGTTTGGAAGTTTTAGGTGTGGGTAAGGGTAGGTAAGAGTACGAGTGTGTAAGTGTTGAAAGTGGTGGTGTCTGTACATATGTGACGTGTATGTGCGAGGGGATTGTGGAGTGTGTAGTGGTGAGTTTACTATCTTTTTCTCTTTGGTGCAACCTCATATAGTATACATAAGTAACTGGGGTGTGGCGGGCTTGCCCCCCTGCTTATATGTAGGATAGGTTTGTCTGTTTGTATTGTTGTATTTGTGTGTGTTTTGTTTATTTGTTGTAATGTAGGGAGGACGGTGTATGTGTTGTGTGGTGTTTGGTGTGTTTACGTTCACGATTTAGAATTTTGCAGTTTCGGGGTTTCAGTGTTTTGATTTTTTGGCTTTATAGTCTCGAGATACTGAAATTCGACATTTCAGTATTTCAAGATTATAAAGTGTGTGGGGTGTGTGGGGCCACAGCCCCTCACTTACTTTGGTTTTAGTAAGAAATATAAAACCAAAAGCAGAGAATATAACATGAAAGTAAGTGGGGGGCGACGACCCCCACACCCACCTAACTATATATACTACCTCCTGGATCACACTTCAGTGGGGAAAAGGACATATTCCTTTTACTTGCCTTACAGTGCTTTAAACACTGCCAGTACTAATTGTCAGTCAAATGAACTGTCAGTCAAATGAAGTTTCAGTCATTTGGTCCAACTACAATGTTTGTCAGTCAAATGAGCTTTTAACGATATGAAGGTAACCCATATATATATATATATATATATATATATATATATATATATATATATATATATATATTGTATGTATGTGCATATAAGCCTTTCTTATAATGACACAGGAAATGAAGACTGAATAACTGATAACTGTCTTACAAGTAAATTCATTCTGAATACTTACTGCTAATTATTTAGCCCAACCCTTAATGATATTATTACATATTTAGATTAATAAACAACACATTATCAGGCTCTAGCCTTAGGTATAATAATGGCAGCCAATGCTTTTGATGCTGCTACCAGTTCTGTAGTAAAGAAATATTATGAACATGTAAACATTAACAGTACCAAGAGAAGGAGAAATATTCCACACATTTATCTACTAAGCCATTATCTTGAGAAAAGCTCTAGAGCCTTATTTGTTTGTAAGTACATGAGTTATGGGGGAGTGTGTGTGTGTGTGTGTGTGTGTGTGTGTGTGTGTGTGTGTGTGTGTGTGTGTGTGTGTGTGTGTGTGTGTGTGCGCGCTTCTTATTTGGCTGCACCTAGAATTCTACAGTTTTTACACTGGAGCAATTAAAGGGGTAGAAATCAAAATACACTATTCATCTAGCCATCCACAACCTCCTTTTCCCCATTTTTTCTACAGGGCATCAGGATGTCACTTCAACAATGAAAATCATCTAGAATAAAGGTTAACACCACTGGGTAACTAGTCTTTCATACCACACACATATGTACGCTCTCAACTACGGCCAATTAAGTGTCCACTCTACCTACTGCATGTCTTTGGAATACGGGAAGATACCAAAGCACCCAGAGAAAACCCATGCAAATACAGTGAGGACATGCAGAAGGCTCACCTATCAGAATAATATCTATTAAATGATATATATTCATCAATAAAATTTCAGAAAATATTTATGTTTTGTATAGTATAATTTGTACATATTAATCTTTTCTCTCTCTCCCTCCCTTTTTCTGGCAAAGGTATCAAGCTGCTACATGTGAACTGAATCTGCAATGAAAACATCTTGTTTTAACATAATCTCTAGTTCACACTCTTCAGTTAGTCAAGTATGTAGACACAGACAGGGATTTTTATTTATAATTCACTGAGGTGTTGGACATAGTTCTCATATTTGAATATTGTCTGAGCCTGTTTTCCCCAAATCATTTACATTAAATGTTACAATTACATAAGTTATAGGCCAGAGATTAGTATTTGGTTGTGATTTTCTTTGTTGAACTAAACCCTTAACCAACATGAATAGGCTTCCAATTAAGCTAGTTACAACTTTTACTAGACCCTTTCTTGAAGGTTATACAATTTCAATATTTTCTGATTTAAATTAGGTAAACTGTAAAAACTAAGAAAGCCTTCCTGTTCAGTATATATATATATATTTTTACATTTAATTTCTTCTATTTGTAACTACTTTACTACCAGTATACATAGTACAGTTAACACAGAATTTATCCTGGCCTGTTTCTGAGAATTCTTAGACTTACTTCTCTCATCAGATATTTTGTATCTTTGTGGTTACTACATGCATAACAATGTTTGCCAGGACTGCATATGAAATGGTCAGAATTTTAATGAGTGAGTTTTATATGACTTTTATTTACTTGCTGTGGTCCAGTGTTGTTTTTGAGAATGATGGAGGAAAAAATATATACTGACAACACTACTAAAACAATCTTCTTTATTTTGCAGCCAGCAAGTGTTTCTCTTCAACAGCTTCTGTCATGTCCGCACAACAGGTTGCCTGGAAATGAAGACTATGCCTGGCTGGATGTTACGATTTACCCTTGGTCAAGGTGATTAGGAATATTTCATCTCCAAGGATTGCAGAGGCATGGCATGGATGAGGAAGATTGCATGTGACAGCTTAGACTTCTTCTGGAGGGGGCATTTTTTGTTCCTGGAAGTTTAGGGAGGATCTAACCTGATTGCTTGAGAGCAATGCATCTACAAGAAGACACATACAATAAATGTGTCTAATAGCGAAGCAGTTAGCATCATTTTTTTTCAGTCTGAGAAAAAAAAAAACATTCCAACACAGTTCTGCACTTTCTACTTTAAACATTACCTAGTATAACCAGCTCTTAGTTCAATCTTCCTCAGCGGAATAAGGAAAACTCCTTAAAGGTGACCTTTCCAAAGAGAAGTCACATTTGATTGAGTCCATTTTATGCGGAACACAGTCATTATGGCATCAGTCTCAAACTCTTTTATCACCTTTTAGCACGCTCTATCAATTAACAAAATTGTCTTTGCCTCTCATCACTATCAAATCCTTTAATGTTTAGAGGTATGGGGCCAAGGGAGGGGGGGAGTCTGCAGATTCCATCCAGTTATTGCCTCACTACAATTTCTAATGTCCATAAAATTCTAGTGAAACTTGCCTCTATCCATGCAACTGCATATCTCAGTGCCTTTAAGCTCCTGCCCTCTGTCTAATAAAGAGTCCTTGTCAAGCATAGCAGTTTGCCTACGACAACATGTTTTGTTACTGGCATTCATGTTGTAGTACACAATAAAAAAGCATTAAAAATTAGTTTTCCAAAGATGATACTCTGACTTCATTTGGGAGTGGGGCAGTCCTTATCTTTGACTTGCAAGGACTTCTGGGTAACAATAATTAAATATGGAGCTGTGGCACAGATGTGTAAATTTGGCACTGAACTCTTACTTCAGTTCTGTTCGGAATGTTATCTTTGGAAACCGCCATTCACATTGCTGGGCAGTAAGCACCAGTACTAATTCAGTCAGTGTTTTGTGTACTGCCACTCAGACTCCTGGGCAGTAAACAGATGAAACATTTTGGTTACTGGGATTAGTATTGCAGTTCATAGCCAAGAGTGGTAGCAGTTGCTTTCAAAAGCTGCAGGGTGATAGCCATTACTGATGACATGTCAAGACTCATAGACAATAGCAAATATATGGGGGGCAAGGGGCCTTGAACCCTGCAGTAGGGGTGTAGAGGGCTCATTCACAATAGAAAACATTCTCTGAAAACATTTTTTCAGTGCTATTCAGTGTCACTTTTTGAAACTTATTGTTTGCAGTCTTTATCTGCAAATGGCAGTCACAGTTTCTATGTTACTCACAGAAACCTGGTCAAGAGTAAAACAAAAAGGCTGTTTTTCTCCCCAGTTATTCAGTGTCATTTACCTGGTTTGTCACCCTTATCTCAGCCATAAAGTAGGCTGCCTCGGTTTCTGTTTCTTCTGCATGTCTTTTTTGTTTGTTTTGTTAAGAATTACATGTTCCATTACTGGGAGAGTATTAGAGTCATATCTACAGTGTTAGCAGTGTCCCCGGTGTACTTTTTGGCATTTCAGCTGAGGTGTTCCATGCTTATGGTAGTAATATATCTTCCTCCGGTTTACTAGCAAATATTTGAATGTAACTCTGTCGACTGCACTTTTGTCAAACACGTAAAATCGAAAACGGTAATGTTGAATGCCAAAAGCCAACCTAGGAGCGGGTTTTAACATGGGTCGAGATAGGTGTTCACTGCTATTGCCGAACTACAAACCTCTCCCTTATCTCGGCCCATGTTAAAACTACCATATATTGGTTTTGCCTTATTGAAAATGAGCAAATCAATGTCATCTCTTAGCTCTTTATGATGTGTTTTCCATATGAATAGTCATTTCTTTTTCTTGACTTTACAAAGACTATCCTTTGGCTTTGTCTGTCTTCACTTCACGTTTGTACCACTGGTGCTTTGGGTAACTAGTACTGATTTCTTGCTCTCAGTCCTGATTTTCAAGACTGGATAAGTATTAGTTTATTTCTCAATGAGACATACGCCATTAGTAATGATAGACACTACAGTCTAACTCATACTTGATACTATAAGGTAATATGTTGTTTGTTGTGCCTTGCACAGGTCTTGTATTTTTCTGTGTACTTGTATTAAATATGCTAGTAGTAGGGTTTGTACAGACATTCTTGCTATCTGCTTTGTCTACCAAATCAGAACAATCATTCAGTCTCAGAGCCTGACCCCATGTTGATTCCTCAGATTGTAAACTGTCTGTAAGTTACCAGGTTTTATTACGCAATGACTGTACTGCCCTGTACCTTTTATTCTGAGTATCATGGAGAGAGTAGTCACTGAAAGGTACATAGTTGAATCAACAAAATTACTCAGTTAACAAACAAATACCACGATAGCTTACACCCCAAGTAGACCTACACACTCAAAGCCTATTCTTGAGTATGCAAGGGGAATGTAGTATTTTAGTAATGGGGGGAATCAGGAAAGACAATACTGCATTAAGGGGTGGTAATGAGGGAGTTTGGTAATACAGAAAGTGTTGGTAACCAGAGAAGTGATGGTAATCAGAGAATATGATGCTGTAGTCATTGGTTGTAATGATGGAAACATTATACTGCAGTAATTGGTAGTAATCAGAATATACAGTAAGTGGTGCTGATCAGGGAATTTTTTTTACTGTACTCTGTGGTGCCAATCAGAGAATGTGGTGCTGCAGTACATGATGGGAATCTGGGAATGTGGTACTGCAGTAAGTGGTGAGAGTCATGGATTTTGGTACTGCAGTTAAGTGGTGGGAATCAGGGAATGTGGTACTGCAGTAACTGATGGTAATCGGGGAATGTGGCATTGCAGTCAGTGGCAGCAATCAGCAAATGTAATATTGCAATAAGTGGCAGGAATCAAGGAATGTGGTACTGCAGTACATAGTGGGAATCAGAATTTGGTACTGCAGTCATTGGTGGTAATGATGAAACATTATATTGCAATAAATAGTGGTAAAGAGAATATGCAGTAAGTGGTGTTAATCAGGAATGTGTTACTGTATGGTGGCAATCAGGAAAGGTGGTGTTTCAGTAAGTGGTGGGAATGAGGGACTGTGGCACTGCAGTAAGTGGTAAGAATCAGGGATTTTGGTAATGTAGTCAAGTAGTGGGGATCTGCTACTTCAGTACCTCATTATCTAAGAGTAATCAGGAAATGTGGTACTGCAGTAGTGGATGGTAATCAGGAAATGTGGTACTGCAGTAGTGAATAGTAGTCAGGGAATGTGGTACTGTAGTCTGTGGTGGCAATCAAAACATGTACTGCAGTAAGTAGCAGGAATCCAGAAATGAAGTACTGCAGTAAGTAGTGTGAATCAGGGAATTTGTTGCTGCAGTTAAGTGGTGGGACTCAGGGAATGTGGTACTGCAGTAAGTGAGTAAATAGCTAATGTGGTAGGTGGTTGTGTACTGAAGTAATTGGTGGTCATCAGGGAATGTGGTATTGCAGTAATTGATAGTGAACAGGGAATGCAGCACTGCAGTCAGAGGTGTTAATATCTAAATGTGGTACTGCACAAAGTGATGGTGGTAATCAGGGTATATTGTAGTAAAGTAACTGATGGTAATCAGGGAATATGGTAGTCATTATCTAGTGGTGATAACTTTGAAGGGATACATCTACTTCATTACAAGGAACCATTTACAGACCATATTGTGGTGCTCAGGAAACAGTGTGCTTATAGTGCTGTTTTGAAGAGCCATCATTCAGATGAAATGTGAAAGGAAGGACTTTCCTGTTTGCATTGAAGACATTTGTTCTTTAAGTCCTACTGTGGCACTTTTAAAGAATGAGGGTACAGACGAATTATCCTGTCTTACCAAAGGAAATGTGTTTCTCTGTCAGAATAACCAGTTTATAAATAATCAGAAAGAACGCTGAGATAATATGAGCTGGAACAGAGTGGCTACAGGTTTCCATTCAGAAATGGCTAAACAGCTGCTACATTTCCTTATTAGACTTGCACAGACTAATGTATATGACATGCTTGCATAAAACTGCTGTGTTTTGCATAACATGGTGATGTGTAACTATTTTTCTCTGTTGCAGTTTGAAGAAAGAACTAATTCTTGCAAGCAGAGGCAGGTTTACACTTCCGTTCTTATACAGTCGTAATGACTTGCTACATATCTCTAAACACTTTCCTGTCTTACTCATTCATTATGCAATTTTCTTTACCTTTTTTGGAATTTTATTCAGCAAATTACAGATATTACTTTCTTAACACTGTTAACAGTATTTCACATAGTATTTACCTCTTGTTGCTGTATAGGGTTTTGTAAGCCATGCCCATCACATCTAAAACATACTGTGCAGTTTATTTCCATCTGTTTGTACTATTTAGCTAGTTTTACTTATTTATGCCAATTTATTCTAGTAGTTAGCAGAAGCATCCATTATTTAGGGAAACTGGATTTGTTTTAAGTGATACCATGGAACAATATTGAGATGCATATGAAATAACAGCAGTCACAGAAATCTGTACAACCCTAAGCCTTTTGTAATCTAGTTAAGTTTAAATGTTTTACTTAGAAAAGATTTGTTGAACAAAAGTAATCTGCAAAAAGGTTAGATATTGAGAATACAGTGCAGACAGAAAAAAAATTGAGATGACAAAAATAATAAGGATTGATATAAATAATTCCAGTACACATATGGATAATCATAGCAGAAATAAGTGGAACTGACAAAACAACATGTATTTTGCTATAAGAAATGATACTGTATAGGGCTGAGTATATCCAGTGTGTGCAACAAAGTAATCAAGGTGTGAGCAGTAATTTAAAATAATCCACAGTAACAACATTTCTGCTTCTGAGTTCATGCCTGACAAGTCTGGCTCATTCAGCCATACTGCTCCGTTCTTCTTGTTCCTTGCTGTGATATGTCTTACACAGATCTGTTGCAGGAGTTTAACAGCATTGCCTATCCAGTGGTAGAGGATCTTTAGAAGACCAGTGTATTACGCAGTCCTAGGTAGTTTTTTTGAACACAATATGAGTATACTGAGCCAAAATTGCTGTGGTATGGTGTACATTCATGAAGCCACGAGGAGCTTATTTACAGATATCTTCCACAGTATGTTTTGTATCAGGGAATGTATAAAAATGGCAGACATCTCTCAGAACAGGTTAACTCTGCCATTTGCAGAAAGAAAGCTATATATGGGACTACCCTCTCATCCTTTATTTTCTCATCATCAAAACTACTAGCCCATTTCTGAGCCAGTGTAACCAGAAAAATGTAAAATAATTCTGACTTACTTGGCCAGCTCTAAGACAAACCTGTTAATTTAAGGACATTTACTAAAACACCAAACTTGAGCTAGTGATACCGGAGATCTTAGCAGCTGGAAGTTGGGGTAATTTAGGATATTTATTTACTTATTTATTGTCTTTTGAATAAATCATTTCCACTAACCTTTTGTCTGTTTTAAGGAGAATCTGGAGGTAGTGTTTATATTGACTAAGGATAATGGGGCCAGGACACCAGGGACATTTCACTACTGATATTTAGGTGGTGGACTTTTTGGAGGTTGAAGGAAAGAGGAGCAGTGATGACTGAGTGGTTAGAAGAGGGAGCACAATACAGTATGTTTATGGTCCTGTGTTTCTGAGAGCAGAATGGGTAAATCTGATACAGGGAGTTAGAAACCCAGAAAAACAAAAAAAAAAACTTGTAAAAATAAAACAAAACACAGGCTTCGATCTTACTTGAAACACTCACTGCAGTTTATTGTTAAGCGCTTTTCGTCAACACTAATGGAAAACTTCCTCAGACAACAAGGTACAACAAAGCACTCCTTTAAAACTAAAAGGGCGCCAACATTAACAATCAACTCATTACAACAAGGTATATTCATCTTCAAATGAAGTATCCTCAGTTTTCATCTGAGCAGCTCTTACTAGCTGTCCTTTTAGGACAGACCTTTTCTGATGGAACGGGTGACAACTGGAATAGTGCAACAATGTGTTCGAGTACGTAGGCTTTCTGTATATTTTAGCCAAATACCATTCACCTACAGGATCTCTCTTCAATTTTACATCTAAATAATGAATGAAGTTCTCTCCATAGGTGAAAGTAAATTTCAAAAAAGGTGTACTGTTGTTCAAAGTTTCCACAAATAGTCGTGCGTCATCCGCACTCCCCTCAAACATGATGAAAATATCGTCCAGAAACCTGTTGTAAAGTTTTACCTTCTTGTATATGTTCTTCTTGAATATATACTCACTTTCTCTTTGAGCTAGGTATAGGTTGGCGTAGCTCGCCCCACATGGCGAACCCATAGCTACACCCACCGCTTGTTTGTATATGTTACCATTAAAACTTACAAAGTTGTTGTTTAAAATACTATCTAGTAACTCCTGGATTAACCTTATCTCATTACTCTCAGCCTCATAGAATAACAGTTTCTTGGTGATGTATTCAATTCCTCCCTCATGAGGAATAGAAAAGTAATGATGAACAACATCTATTGTCAAGAAAAAAATGTTCTTATGGTAAACAAAATTCTCCAAACTTTTCAAAAAGGCCCAGGAATCTTTACAAATCTGTTCTTCTCTGGCTACGTACTTTTTTAACAAGTGGTCTACATATTTAGAACATGCATATGTAATAGACAACCTTGCATTCACTAAAGCTCTCATCGGGGGATCATTAACATTTTTATGGAGCTTAGGTAATACAAACAGGTTCGGTATTCTTGGTTTCAAAATCACTAAATAATTGTACACCTCGACACTAATCAAACCTTCAATCAATAAATCTCTAAAAAAGAGAAAAAACTCTGTTGTGTGCAGTGTTCGTTTCATTGAAACTAGATTTTACATAAATTTCACTGTCCAAAACCCCCAACATTGTAGTCTCACAGTCATCATTGTTCATAATCACCAGTCCTCCGCCTTTATCTGGTTTCAAAATTCGGACTGGTAAAGATTTAACGGAGCTGAGGCTTCAGCCTCGTTTTTAGTAATGTTCACTGTGTCGTACTTCCTAACACCCTTCTGTAAGTTTCTTAAATCAAACTCGCACATGTGTTCAGACAAAGATAAGGAAGGACAAATAGGGGGGTTGTAAGTACTAGCCACCCTTAAAGGACCAACCTCAACACCTTTGTCACCAAGAATTAGAGCCAAGTTCAATTTCCGAATGTAAAGTTTCAAGGCTGTCAGAAACCCTGCCAAATTAAAGTGGCTGAGACACTTGGCTGAGGATCTAACCCTACAGCTGTACCAGTGGGGAGTCTTATTGGGTACCTGAAGAAAGCCAGATACAGAAAAATCCAGACTACAGGCTGATGTGTTTCCTGTGTGCTCGTAAGGGAAACTTTACTTGATGCAGGAAGGTCTGCATCTGGAAATACTGAGTGTATCCATTTGTATTCCAACTGCACATCCCTCTCCAGTGTCAGTGGTGAGGATTCAGGCTCCTTAATTACTGGCCAAAAGTGGGGACGTCACATATTGGTGGCAGTGTTGGTCATCACATATTGGTAGCAGTGGTGGACATCACAACATCCCACAAGAATAAAGACTAAAATAACCAATAAGATTGCTAGATTTACAATTTTTAAATCCATATTATTCTTTCTTCCTGTATGGCATTTGACAGTTAAAGGTTACAGTGAATTTTAAACTTGCTGTTTCTTGTTAAATCTTCATCTTATTTATTTATTTTGCAAAGTATCTGGATTTACAAAACTGTGTTTTATATTTACAGTAGTGATCCATAGTATTTTTTCTTTCTAAAACAAATTTAATGAACAACACAATATAACTCAATATATTAATTAAGGAAATCTCTGTGTTCCTTCATGGGTGAAGGAACACTGCCATATACAGTCTTAAACCCAATTGAAGTGACATGACCACATAAACCTTCTTTGAAAAGGAAAATAAACATTTTTCACAGGCTGCGCCTTACATACTGTTCTCAAGTATTCTTTCCCGACACTTGCTACTGCAGTCTTGCCCTCCAAATTCAACCCTGTTACTTTAAAGTAGTTTTTCTAAATAATCTCTACTTTTCTGAATGAATCTGTTACTATCATGCTATCTTTAGTTATGGACTTATCTTGTGAAATTACTTCCTAATATCTTTAAATAACTGTTTCAACCTTCTTACATTTATATCCGACTGAATGATGTCATCAGTATATGAATAAATAGTATTGCATTATTGCTCAGCCTATGTAAACTTTCTTTATCCTAAAAGCTTCACTGATGCTCATCTAACTAATGTGGAACTTAATTAGCAGCCCTGCATAATCCTTCTGCCCTTACATATCATCTGCCACATAATCATCTACTATATCACTAAACTGAGATTCAATAATCTTATGTGATCTTCATATATAAAGATCCCCGCCATACCAATACTCCTGTGTATTATACTGCCAAATATATTTTATATGAAGCACAATAGCTTTAAGACTTAGAGGTAATATGTGATGTGTTTCGTGATAAAATGAGGTTCAGCATATGTGAATCTTAAAGGTTCAATGAAGAAGCAGAATTGTCTCTGTATCTTGTTTTTAAGGCCCTCATGCCTTGTTCTGACATATTATTAAATATATAAAATATTGGCAGAGAATAAGCATAAACAAATTCTGCAATGAAGTAATTAGTTGCTCATTTCATTCCTGTAGTGAGAAAGTTTAAGCCACTAAATGTATTTTTCTGCCTGTATATCCAACCGCTGTGCCAATATTTTTTCCATTTTCAATATGATTGAGCAACAGCTGGATTTCTACAGCTCTTCCTGATTAGTACAACTTTTGCAATTTCAGCTGAAAATTTTCCTCAGTAATTCAATTTTACACAGAGAAGATTGTCATTCGCTATAAATATATGTTTCAATGAATGTGAGGCATCCAGCTCAGTTTTCTGTTTTAGTGAAGCCATTTTTTTCAGATTGTTGGCTGACTATGGCACCCATCCAGTCAACAGGTCAAAAGCTGCAGGGAAACCTGAGAAGTAGGAGTAGTGGAAATAAAGGTTTGAGCTCTCTGTCTCTCTCTTTCTCTCTCTGTCCACATGGCCTCAGTAGCAGGCTAGAAAGGATCCATTGTGCCATATAGCAGGCAATTTAGGTATTATGATGTTTAATACTTTTCTCTGACAACAGAGTGTTTGGTAGCACTGAAAAGTAAATTCAGCTTATACTGTCAGCCACAGAAACATCTGCTTTTGACTTGTTTTCAGCAGAAATCTAGGGCTCCAAGAGAACACTCTTGCACACATTATTGAGTTGAGACACAGGGCATGTGACTGTGAATTCCGTCAATTTGCAACTTTTCAGTTTGAAATAGAAGTGTCTGTGGCATAGAAAATGACTATACAGGAGGTAGGCTATTGAGAGACTCATTTGACAATGGAAAAAAAAATCATAAAGATGTGTGCTGTGTCAGCACACTGTTGAGTGTGCAGTTAAAAACTGATGATGGAAAACCTGGACATGTATAAGTGTGTGAGAGAATAACAATACTGCGAAGCTTAGCTGTTGTGAAAATAATACAAATAAAATCAAACGTAGAGACCACATGTCTCTTATACCAAACAGAATGGTACCTGGTAACAAATGAGCAATGGATCACATACAGTGCAAACACCATCATACAGGATTTGGTTGAGCCATGTGTATAAGAATAAAATGCATTAAGTATTTCAAGTTGTAGCTTTGCTATCTCAGTTAAAGCAGCTTAATACAGTGAGAAAAACGTGTTTGTGTGGGCATGTTTAACAGAATTCAGGCAATACAGCTGGAAAATGTTGACAAAAGCGTAGTTTATGGTAAAATGTGCAAATTCTGATGAAACAATTTGCATGTTTGCAGAGTCAGACATAACATTTGAGATTTAGATTGACTAGTGCTAAACAAAAGTCAATACAGAAACTAATTTAAGCCGCAAAGCAACCAAACTAAATAAGAGACATAATTTTCAGTTTTTTTCAGACTGAATACACATAAAAAAAGAGAGGAGGAAAAATATATCAGTTTTAAGTGTAATTAAAAAAGTAGAAAAACAAAATGCGGAGTTAACAAGCATAGTCTGATGTCCTGGACAGTGTTAAGGATGCTTAAAGACAAAATATTACATTGTCAGTAGAACTGTGCCTGCTGTTAGAGAAAAGCAGCTCAAATGTATCGACTTGCTTGGTGTAATCAAGCTTACTTAATGGACTGATATTATCGTGAGTGTGGTGAAGCAAGACAAACTTAAGACTTGTACAGACCTAGAGGATATCAACAAATGAATTTGTTGTGAACATTATCTTTTATATTTTATTTATTTTACATTTGTTAACTGGGAGAGTCTGACTGGATACATGTCCATTTTCAGCGGAGGCCCGGGGAGAAAAGCTCCACATCTGCAAAAAGATGACAGTAAATATTCATGGTTACATTAAAATATGTAAAATCTTAAAATTTCAATAGGAGGTTTTATATATATATATACATGGTTACACTGAAGTTTAAGATCATTGTAGGTTTATAGTATTACATATGTACAACAAACATAGCAAAGCATTTGAGTGTATAGAATGGCGTGATACTTAGATTGATGTCATGAGTGACTACCCGGAGAAAAAGGTGGTTAGTGAGAAAAAGGTGTTTAGTTAAAAGGAGAGTTCTTGGAAATTAGATGTAGAAGGGTTTAAGACATATTTGTAGAAAAGCTAGGATAATAGGATACAAAAGAGGAGGTAAAGACAAGGGATTTAAATGGTTAGCATAGGGAGTTAGAAACACAGCATTATAAAGTTGAGCATAGAAAGTTAGGTTAGATTTAGTGAATGTTGTTCTGAAGGTTATAGAGAAGTAAATATAATTAGGGTGTGTTTAGGTTTAGAAGGTTTATTTCTAATTGCATCATTTACCTTTAAGAGTTGCATGTATGTCGAGTTACCTGGGCCTAGACATGGACATAGTCAATGCTTGTTTAGGTGACTCTTTAGGGATGTTTTGAATTGGGGTAAGGAGGCTATAGTGGTAAGATCTGGGGGGAGTGCATTCCATTTCTTACCAGCTGAGTTGGAGAGAAGTGATTCTCCAGCTGAATTGTTGGCTTTGGCAGATTGAACTTGCATCTTGTTAGCTGAGCAGAGGGATGGTAGGTTGCAGTAGGGGGTGATAATATTTGCCAGAATGGGTGTACTGTTAGGTTGGTAGAGGATTTTATGAATAACTATGAGTTGGTTGTACTGGAGTTGATTGGGTAGCTCTAGCCAGTCCAATGTTTGAAGATTTTGACAGTGATGGGTTCTGTAGGCTGTGGCTATGGTGATTCTAGCTATATTGTTGTAGCAGCTAGCTAATTTGTTTAGGTTAGCTTTCTGTAGGTTTAGGAAAATGGGTGAGGCATAGAGAAGGGTTGAGAGAAAGTGTGTTCTAGCTATGGCTGTTCTGGCCGGTGGGGTTAGGAATGATTTAATCCTATATAATGAGCCTAGTTTTTTGTTAACTGTTTTGATGGTTTTGTCGCTATGAGTGTCAAATGTAAGGTTATTATCTATTATTACACCAAGAAGTTTTGTAGATGGTTCTGGAGAGATTATGGTGCCATTATTGGCTGAGATTGTAATATTTGGTAATGAGGTTTTTTGGGTAGGGGAGAGAAGTAGAAGTTTGGTTTTGTTGGGATTCAATAGGAGACGGCGATTATTGAACCAGACCTCTACTTTGTTGAATGTGCTCTGGGATAGGGATTGTAAGTCTGAGGGGGTGGTGGCAGAACAGATTAGAGTAGAGTCATCTGCATACTGAATACAAGTTGCTTCTGGGATGACTTTGGGTAGGTCATTGATGAATATTGAGAAAAGAAGGGGGTCTAATATGGACCCTTGGGGGACACCAAGGGTGATTGGTAGTAGGGGGATAGATTGTCTTTCCATAATACTGCTTGTTGTCTGCCCTGCAAGTAAGATTGGAACCACTTTATTACTAGGTTGTTTAGGTTGAATGATTTGAGTGTGTCTAGGAGTAGGTGGTGATTCACCATATCAAATGCTTTGGATAGGTCGAGAAAGAGGGCAGAGGAGAGTATGTTGTGTTTACGGTTCTGATTTATTGTGTGAGAGAAGGAGAGAAGTGCTGTTGTGGTACTATGGGCAGGTCTGAATCCATGCTGGGATGGGGCTAGGAGATTGTTCTGGATAAGGTGAGTTAGAATTTGCCTATGTATACATTTTTCCATTATTTTGTCTAAGGGAGATAGAATAGCTATAGGTCTATAGTTTGAGAGTTTTGTGGAGTTATCCCCTTTGTGAAGTGGAATAATGTGGGAGATTTTCCAGATGGAGGGGACATAGGATTCGTGGAGAGTACGGTTGATTAAGATGGAGATAGGGTATGCTATTTCGTTTGTGGCCTTTTGTAGAAATTCAGCGGGGAGTAAGTCTGCTGCTAGGGTGGTGGGTTTGAGTTTCTTAAGTAGGGATTTAATATAGTCTGTGGGGTTTGGATCATATTTGAATGGGGGTACATTATCATGTGGGGCTGAGGTGGTGTTTGTGGAGTTGGGATGTAAGTTATTAGCTAGGGATTGTACTGTTTCTGTAAAGAAAGTGTTGAAGGCCTCTGCTACGCTTTTAGGGGGTAGGTGTAATGTAGATGAGGGGGTGGGGGTAGTAGATTTACCTGGATGGTGCAGTTTATTGAGACCTGACCAGAATTTTTGTGGCTGATTTTGGTGCTTTTTCTGTAAGCTGAAATAGTCAGTTTGTTTATCTAGCATAGTGGATTTTTTTAGCTTCGTTTCTCAGTTGTTTGTACCTAATATGATCTTGACTGGATTTGGTAGATTTCCGGTAGGTCCATGCTGTGTCCCTAGCAGTTAGCTTTTGTTTAGTACTTTTGGCTAGCCATGGAGCTATGTTGCTTTTGGTTCTGATATTTCTTTTGTGAGCATGCCTGTCTAAGATGGCTAAGAACTTAGTATTAAAGTGTGAGACTGCTTTGTCTAGGGGAAGTAGCTTTAGGTTGAACCAATTGCATGGTTTAAGTTCAGTCTGGAAATTAGTGAGGTTAAAGTTTTTGTGTTTCTAATGGTTTTAAGGGTGATTTGCTGAGGCATGTCATCCCTCTTTCTTATTATATATGTTAGGAAGTGGTCGCTCATGTTCTCAAGTAGGGTGCCTGATATATATAACTGAGGTTTGTTGTTTATAATTATCCAATCCAGGGTGCTTTCTTTATTGTTGGGCTTATTAATTCTGGTGGGGGAGTTTATAATTTGGGAGAATCCATTTAAGTTAATGTGGGTGGTTGGGGTTTTTGATGAACAGGTTTTCCAATCGATATTGAAGTCTCCTAGAATAATAGTTTCTTGGGGGTGTGTAGTGGATAGCCATTGGAGGGTGGTTTCCAAGGTCACTATATTGCCACCTGGGGGGATGTAGATACATGCTATATTGATAGCTTTGTGTTTGTTAAGCTGGACATTTATTAAGAGTGTTTCTGAGGTGCTAGTTATTAGGCTTTGTGGGATGGTGATGGTGGACACCTGTAGAGTTGATTTGTGCATGATGGTTACACCACCACCTTTCCTACCTTGCTGGTCAAGTCTTAAAATGTTGTAGGTGGGGGATATTATCTCGTTGTCAGGGATGGTGGGTTTGAGCCAGGTTTTGGTAAGACATAATAGGTCAGGGGAGTGCATGTCCATAAGGGCATGTATATAGTGAATCTTATTATTCATGCTTCTGATGTTTAGGTGACAGATTGGTAGTTCATAGTTCATAGTTAAGTACTAGGCTAGCTGCCCTTGCAGGCCATCTTAAGCCTAGCCAACCTCCCTTCAAAGATGAGACTCAAACCTTGTACCTTGTGTCCATTACGTAAAAACCCTAATTATATTATACCAAACCCATTATATTAAATCAAGGATGCTTTAATTTCTACCAACCAACACCAAATTATCAATTTATTTCTGACAGTCTCATGTGACAATTTGCTCGACTATGTTCAAGCAATCCAGCTCTTAAAACTTTTTAATTACTGAATTAGGAGCATTGTATGTGCTCCGTAGATTGATGACAGTAATATTTAAGGAGCTTGTGGTTTCTGGTAAGGTTGGGCCTGGGTTTGGGTGGATATCCCCATCTGCTATAAGGGCTGGTTTAAACTTCCTTACCAGTTTCTGGATTTTTAGTTGGAGCAGGTCATAGTGTCTAGTCCTAGGTTTTATGTAGGTGGCTCTAAGGGAATGAAGAGGTGTTGGGGTAGTACAGTTGGAGTTCAGGTAGGGTTGAAATGGTGTGGAATAATGGGGGTGGCAGCTAGCAGTGGTACTGGATGTGGGATATTGAGGGATAGGTAGGTAGTAGTATTCATAGAAGGTGAGGAGATAAAAAGTGATAAGTGGTGGTATGATGTACAAGATTGATCTAGGTTTTGGATATATGATGGGAGGTAGTGGAGACTTTGTGGGGTACATACTGTTGGTATATGGGAGTGTGGGTGGGAGGATGCAAGAGAGTGATGTATGGTGGAGTGGTGGGTGGGGATAGGGTGCAAAGTTAGAGTGTGTTTATAGAGTGTTAAATGTACTTATTTTTATTTATTTATTTTATTTTATTTATTTATTTTTATTTATAAGCATTTACCAGGATAGGGCACTAATCACAAATGACTAGTTTCAGGCACAGCCTGGGTGAAAAAGTGTTACATATAGTACAGCAAATATATAAAAATTCATTTTGCCTGTTTGCACCAGTACACTTTATGAGAATTTTTCAAAGTGGGCTAGTTTAAGGTTTCCTTCAGATATGTAGGTAACAATTGCCAACGAGAGACAGCATTTATAAAGAACGCATGCTTGATATTATGTAAATTCATTCTGGGGAGAAGAAGGGCTGTGGGCTGACTGTGAGTAGTGTCATAGGTTATAGAGGATACAAGCAATGTTTTTTTTTTCATGGAGTTTGCCAGAGTTAAAGGTTTGAAGCTTGAGCTGCTTAAAGATGAGAGGCAAAATGGAGATTAGCCCTATGATTAACTAGAAGCCATTTAGATTTGCTGACAGTGAGGGATCGGAGTTCCTTAGGAGAAAAGTTAAAGTGGCAGATTGAGTTTGAGATTATTTGTAGACAAGAAGATTTCTTTTTGGAGACAGAATCAATAATCTGGAGGCCATATCTGAATTGAGAAAGAAGGACTCCTTTACATATGATTGGCCTAGCAGGTGCTGAGAGGAATGGTGAGTTTTTTTTTTTTTTTGCATGGAAAACAAGGGAATTTATTTTGGCCTTAGTATTTTCTGTGTGTGTGTGTGTGTGTGTGTGTGTGTGTGTGTGTGTGTGTGTGTGTGTGTGTGTGTGTGTGTGTGTGTGTGTGAGACACTAAAGGGACTAATTAAGCTAAATTTCCAGGTATTTAAAGGAATTTGCTGCTTGTATGGTGAAGTTTTGAAGGTCATAACATTTTAAGTTGGTTGGGCAACATGGATTTGTTTTTGTTGTGAATGTATGAAGCTGTTGTTGATTAACCATCAGTGGAAAAGGTTTGGGTCTGACTGAAGTTAGGATTTACTGATGGCATAAGAATGACTTGACATATGGCCGCAGTGGTGTATGGCCACGGTGGTGCAGTGATTAGCGTTGTCGCCTCACAGCAAGAGGTTCTCCCGTTCGATTCTCGGCTGGAGCAACTTCTGTGTGGAGTCTGCATGTCCTCCCTGCGGTTGAGTGACATTTAAAGACATGCAGGTAGGTGCGTGCATGAATGGGTGTGCCTTCTTTGAAGGTTGAGTGTCGGGCTGGCAACTCAGCACCGTAAAAATCCACTGCCAATAATTAGCGGACCAGAGTTCCAGTGTGGCGACCCCTAACCGAAAAAAGCCGAAAGACTTGATAAGAATGACTTGACATGTAGATTACCATGCCATCTGTGCACATGATGAGGAGATTTGGAACATGTTGTATGGCAACTTAGTACTAAAGATAAAGACAAGCACAGTGGGTATTGTAGAACAATGGAGAGCTCCTTTATTCAGAGTCAGTATTTGAAATGGTGGGGTAAATTTTGATTGAGAAGTATTTGTCAGAGATAAAGTTTTGAAATCATGGTAGAGAATCTGCACTGATGTTAGTTTCTTTGAGCTTGCCCAAAATTATTGTGTAATCTTTAAAGCTGAAAGCTTTTATCGGATCGATAAATGTGGCTTGTGTAAGTCCATGTTTTCTAAAATGTCATAAGCAAAGGCCCAAGGGGCAGTTGCAGTGCCTCTTCCTGACCAGATGCAATGTTGCTTACAGAAAAGGGGGTTGTATTGATGTTATATATTGTGAGACCTGCTAACAGTGAAAGTCTTCAATGAGTTTGTCTAGAGTTATTAGTATAGAGAAGGGACAGAAGTGTGATTTGTTTTAGAAGTGGTTTTATTAGGCCTGTTTTCCAGATGGATGGAATGATGTTTTTAGAAGGAGAAAGATTGTACATGTGAGTTACAGGTTGGGTAAGAAGTTCTTTGCAGAGAAAAATAAAGTAAGTGTTAAGATTGTCTACTCCAGGTGGAATATTATTGTTGAGGTTGTAGAGGAGAAATGATACTTATTTTTTTGGTTCATTTGAAGTAAAAGGTTGGGATGAAGGGCATTGACAGGGAGTGTCACTGTGACCTCCTATTCTTTAACCTAGTCTGCGGTCATGGACTAGTTTGCAAGATGGAAGAAAGTGTTGGATGTTTGCAGAATTATCTTTTAGAATAAAATAAGTAGTTGCTATTACGCTTAAAGCAAAGTTCTTTTGGCAGATTAAAATGAAAGCAGCAATTTCTAAGCTATGCATCTTCAATACACCCTTGGACAAATATAGATTTCTAAGACAGGATTTGTATCAGCACCAGAAGTTTTTTAATGTGCTGTGGCTAATACAATTCAGGTACTGAAAGGTGCTGCAAATACTAATAATGATATTCTTGTGTGAGATGCTACTAAACAAGAATATGAAGGTTGCAAAATTTGAAAAGTGAATAAATCAAAGTGTCAGACTGGAGTGACATCTTTGAAATATATTAGTCATCTTCTCAATGTTGATAGGTTAAACGTGATTCCACAGTAAACATGCAAACACCTATAGACAATCTCACATTAATGCAATTCCCACCCATGTTTATACCACACCTGTCAGAAATAATTGAACCTCTAACAAAGCTGGTTGAGTAGGATATAGTCTAGTGTCAGACAGTAGATCAATCCAGCAGCTTTGAACTGCTAAGAAGGCTAATAACTGCTGCATCCTACACTGCAAACAGATAAAGGTAAAAAAGGGTTAAAAGCAGTACTGCTGAAAGAGGGCAGATATCTAGCCTCTGGATTGAGAACTCTGACAGATGATACACAAACAAGATATGTGCACACAGCAGATATGTAGCCTCTGCACTGAGAACTCTGACAGATGATACACAAACAAGATAAGTGCACAGAGAGAAAGAAACATTGGTTATTGCTTTTGATTGCCAGCAATGTCATAAATTCAAGAGAGATTACAAACCCTTGCAGAGCATTTCAAGAAATCTCTTCATAAGGCATCATACAAATTACAACGAATGATGTTAACTCAAACTATGATGCAAACTTATAGTACAAGCCCGAGAGGTTGATGTATATTGTTGATGAATTGAGAAGAACATATTCAATGAAGTACAAGGAATATTCACCTGAAGAAGATCTAGGGGCTCTGTGGATTGTGTTGCACGTAGCTATTACATATGAGAAACCACAGGAAAAGAAAGTTGCAATGAAGAGTGACAGGGAATGCAGTTGTTTGAAATAATAACATACAGACTGGAAAATAGTGTGAACTTCATAGGTTCATTGGTTGGTACTAGGCTATCAGCCCTAGGGCCTATATAAGCCTAGCCATAACAATTCCCTGGCTATTTCTTCCCATACTATTTACTTTCCTGGAACCCTGTCTAGCAGGGCAACTGATGTGATCCCCGGGGTGCATTTCCTTTCTTCCATCCAATCGTTAAGGTTACTTTTGAAGAGGACCAAAGAGGCGCTCTGCTTGACATGTATGGGCAGTCTAGTCCAGAGACTAGGGAGTCTCTGGGTCAGGAACCTATCCCTCCAGCATGTTTTGCTTATTGTGATGACAAGGTTTAGATCCCTGGAGCATGTGGCTCTGAGGGATTGGGATTTCTTTAAGTGTAGCATGTCCAACAGCTCTGGGTTTGACATGGCCTTGTATGTTAAGCAGAGATCACCTCTGAGCAGACGATATGCGACAGAGTATAGCTGGAGTTTTTTAAGGTGGTCAACATAGGGCATCTGCTTTAGGCCTCTGATTCTTTTAGTGAGTTATTTCTGCGGCCTTTCCAGTTGTTGCAGATGTCTTGAGAGGTACATACCAAACGGGGCATTGTATTCTATAATGGGTCTAATGAGGGATGAGTACAGTGGGACAATGACTTCCTTTTTTCTGGATGAAAAGCCCTTAGTGATGAGGAGTGCCACATAGAAGGATTTCCTGACTGTTGTGACAATGTGGTTATTGAAGGTGAGACCACTGTCCACCTGTGTCCCTAAGTCTCTAATCACACTTTCAGTATTTAGTGTACTGCCACCTATGTGGTAATTCATGTGTACATGTTTTTTCCCAAAGGGGATAACTATACATTTCTTGGCATTGAGCTTGAGCCCATCTGTTTCTGTAAGACCCTTTTGTAGGGTATCCACATCATTTGGGGATTCAATAATGGCTCCCAGTTTGCAGTCATCTGCAAACTTTGTTAGCCAGAGTCCCTTAGTGTTGGCCTGTACTTCAGAGAAGTAAATGCCAAACAAGAGCGATCCCAGGACTGAACCCTGAGGTACTCCACTTGTCTGGAGCTGGATTTGGAGTCTGCTACTTTTACAGTGTGTGCTCTGTCAGTAAGCCAGTTGGCAACCCGAGTGACGTAGGGATTAATGCCCAGCTTAGTAAGTCTATCTATGATTCCAGAGTGGGGGATGGTGTCAAAGGCCTTGGCGAGGTCCAGATTGGCTGTGTGGACCACTTTACCTTCATCCACGGCTCTGGAGACTGATTCAAAGAAGTCAATCAGGTTCAGGAGACAAGATCGTCCCTTCACGAACCCAAATTGAGTGGGGTCCAGTGTTTGAAGGTTGCCAATGTCTTTGTTTATAAGTTCCATGATAATACGTTCCATGGCTTTGCAGATCAGGCTCATCAGATTGATGGGGCGGTAGTTCCCGGGATCCAAGGTGGATCCCCCTTGTGGAGTGGGATAACTGCAGCTGTGCGCCACTCAGTGGGCATGAAGCCTGAGGTGAGGCTATGATTAAACATGACACTTAGGTGAGGTGCCAGTTCATTTTGCAGTTCATGTAATACACAGCCCGGGATGTCATATGGTCCCATGGATGCTGTATTCTTAGCTTTGGAGAATGCGTTTTTTACCTGTGTGGCCGTTATTACCGGAATTTGGCAATCTTCCGGTATTGAGGTGGGCCATTTGGGGCTGAGAGGGGGATGAAGTTGGCACTGAATCGATCTGCCAGGATATTGGCAATATCCTTGGGATCAGTATATTTAATGCCATTCTGTTTTAGCTCAGAGCAGATCTGAGCATTGCCATTTAGATTCTTGACATAGTTATAGAATGCCTTGTGGTTGTCTTTGGAATCTTTGACAGTTTTATTTTCGTAAATAGCTTTGGAGGATTTTATGAGGGATCTCAGCTTCTTACTGTGGCTGGTAAGGGAGTTTTTTGCATCCTGGGATTTTCTTCTTTTCTGCAACAGTTTCTTCCTTTTGTTGTAAAGTTTGTTTATGGCAGGGGACCACCAGATTGGCTTCCTTTTTTTGGAGGACAGCATCTTGGTTCTATTTGAGATGGCATGATTCATGCATGATTGGATGTGCTCGTACAGTGCCTTAGTGTAGGATTCAGCAGTCGAACTTTCAGTTCCCGTCTGCATGGGTGTTATGAAGTTTGTCACTTCTGACTTGAGTAGCATGAAATTGGCTTTGGAGAAGTTTTTTATGGAGGTTTCCTTATTGGAGGGTGGGGGTGGGATGTGGATGTTAAGGGTGATTAGCTTATGGTCAGACCTGACCAACGAGGGGGTGACCATTGGTGTGAAGCATCGATTTCCCATGTTGGTAATGACCAGGTCTAGGATATTGGAGCCCCTTGTGGGACTATGGATTAGTTGATTCAGGGCATTGGAATTTATGAATTCCAAGAACCATTGGGCAAAGGAGTTGGTACACGAATAGTTTTCCCAGTTAATGGCAGGGTAGTTGAAATCACACAGTATTAGGGTGTTTGGTTGTATCTTAATATTTTCCAGTATGTTCAAAAAGGTGTAGTGAGAATCTTGGGGCATGGTGGGGGATCTATAGCAAGCTACAATTTGGATTGCAGTCTTACCTAGTATTAGTTGCACCTGGAGAATTTCAGACGCATTGTGTTGGGCAGTTAGCCTGGTGGTGTGAATATCCTTGGTGAATATGGACACTCCTCCACCTTTAGTGTTTCGGTCCTGGTTTGGTGGCTGAAAAGTGTGGTAAGAGTTGTAGCCTGGTATTGCAGGGGTGCTCTCTGGAGCCTTGAACCAAGTCTCAGTTACTGCACTGATATCGATGTTCTCCCTTTTTAGGAGTGCATCGAGAGAGAGAGTGCATTTTGAGGTTTAGACTTCTAGCATTGAGTAGCATTGCCTTCAGAATTTGCATGCATGTACCTGTTACGGTGGTGGTTTTGTCCTTTGAACTTTGCCTAAAAAAGGCACTACAGGGGTGATAAGAGCCTTAGCCAGTAACCTGAATCCCTGCATCAAACTACTGTGCATTCAGATAGAAATTATCCTGCATACAAGGTTTCTTAACCAAATGTGACAAACCAGTTGCTCCATTCCAACTAAGGAATCAAGTGCTGCTGAAGATGCATGAGACATATTTGGGAATGTCTAAATGCAAGGGGAGAGCCAGGGATATCATGTATTGAGTCGACATGAAAGTGCAAACAAAGCGGGTGGTGCAAAATTGTACTTTTAGTAGCAAACACAAAAACCAAAATCAGAAAAAGAAGCTGAAATCTCATTGGACACCACGAGGAAAGACTTGTTTCAGCATAACAACCATAATTTTCTACAATATGCTGATTACTACTGTAAATATCCAGATGTTATTCAGCTCAAAGGTATGAAAGCTATACCAGTGATAAATGCCCGCAAATCAATATTCACAAGACATGCAATACCAGAATAGATTATATCAGAAAATAGTCTGCTGTTTACATATTAGGAGCTCGTAAATTTTCCAAAGCTGGGAAATTTGAACATGGTGTATTGAGTACAAAATATCCTCAGTCCAATGAGCAAAGTTGAGCACATGGATTAAAATGAAAAGAATATTCTAAAAGAATATAGTATATTAAGCCAAATGGGTTATTATGGGTCATTGTTAGTGTACAGAAATGTTACATGGCAAGCAATACAGCTAGCTTCATCAAAGTTGATGATGAGAAGAAGGCTGTGATCAAAGTTCCCAATGTTTTTGTTCATTACTAATATCCAAAAAACATAGTGCAAGTAACAGAGTTTATATAAAGGAAACAATTAAACCAAAAAGCATGTTATAACAGAACTGACAAAAGAACCAAGAACTTGTTACTGCTGAAGGAAATAGAAGGTGGCATACTGGCACTGGTTCTGAATTTAGAGCAAATGTTATAGATATATTCAACTGTACTAGCTTAACAAACACAAAAAATATTACAAAGAGGTGATATGCAAATACCATAACTAGGGTGGGGTGAAGGGGTAGTTGCCCCTGGCACAAATTGTATATGGGGGGGCATGATTGACAGTGCTGAAGAGTTGCCAGTCTGGTGTGAATAAAGTGCTGATATTCATCTCAGCAGCCTTGGCTGATATTACACCTGCTAAAATGAATGCATTTAACATCTTAGCTATAGCATGAAGCTTGAATATAGTCCATGCTACAGATCAGATGTCATTTGCTACCCAGTCTCAATACTGATCAATAGATCTATCACCGAACAGTATGTACCTAAAGTCTGGAAAACCTCCTATGTAATCCCAGTGAGCAAAGGAGGCTCCTCACTAGAACTATCTAACTATAGGCCAATATCTATACTATCTCCTCTTTCTAAAATCTTAGAAAAGTGCATCCACTCTCAACTGATGCAGCTCCTACTGTCTAAAAAGCTCCTTTCCCATGCACAGCATGGATTTCGACCAGGCCATAGTACCACCACGGCACTGCTCAAATTTACCAGTACTGTCAACCAACTAAAGAACAATGGCCAAATGGTTGCCTCAATATTTCTCAACATGTCAAAGGCATTTGACACAGTGTCCCATGATCAACTCCTGTGTGAGCTTGCATTACTTTACATATCTAGAAACACTCTCATTTGGTTCCAATCTACTATCAGTCAGTCAAATGGCACAATGACCTCTCCTCCCTACTACCCATTAAAATAGGTGTTCCACAAGGCTCAATTCTTGGGCCTCTGCTCTTCACAGTTCTGACCAATAACCTACATAAAGCTACTAACCTTGCTTCCATCATACAATATGCAGATGACTCCACTGTCAAATGCACTGCACATACCCCAAAACAACTACAAGACAATATTTAAAAATCTTTTACATCCATTGAGTCTTTCTTAGAAAAATGCCAGCTCATCTTTACGTATTCTACCTATGAAGTACAACTGCAGATATTTCACTTGGCCTGCAGTCACATAAGATACAAGCTGTCTTTGTCAGGCCAGGTACTCAGTCTTCTTCTCCCTTTCTGACTGGTGACATCATCATGTTCTTGCAGGTCATCTTATTAGCCTTTCATTGCTCTGGCCCCTTGAAGCTGACTGTTCATCATCACATGGCAATAACATTAACTTGGCCATTGGGTATCTTTGATAACCGATAGATAACACTGTCAGCTAATGCACTGTATTCAAAAGACAAAGAGTAGACCATAAAAATAAGTTTCCATGTTTCAATTGGTAGGGCACAGTTAGAAGAGTTTGTAGTGATGGTTGGGATCTAAATGTTGACCAGGTGCACAAAACTTTAGCAATTAACAAGATTTCATTATGTGAAAAATAAATATTTAAAAACATTCTCCAGCTTGTCATATTACTCAATGATCAGCATTAGTGATAAATGCTTACCTAATTAAATGCACAAGTATAATTTTCTAATTCAGCACCAGTGAAAACGTTTCATTCAAACTGGAATATGTATGTGCATTTTGTTAAACTGCAGATACAAACAACAGTATAATATTAAAATTGACCCTTCTTAACTTACACTGAATAGTATAAATTCCTAAGAAATTAAAACTATAACAACTCTGTTTTCATGACTGTGTGTGTGGCTAAATAATTGTTAAGCAATTACTTTTGGATCTCATATATTCATTAATTCTTGCTTTAAATATGCAACTCATTTTAGTGATTAATTCTCTCCAAAATATAAATAAGAAGGAAGCATAGACGTGAAATAAAAGCATTTTTTGTAAAAAAATAAATATATACATATATATATATATATATATATATATATATATATATATATATATATATATATATATATATATATATATCTACTTCACAAGCTCAAAGTTTCAAAACTTCAAACTGCAAATGGTTGAAACCATAAGACTGATGTTTTGAAACTTCGAAATTGTAATAAAAAAAAAATAAAAACAAAAAAGGTTTTTTTTATATTTTTGCAGGGGGCAAGCCCCCCTGCACCCCTCATATCCCCTGTTAAATAAAAATACCAACTCACACTACAGTGAAGAAAATTGTACATTTCCTGTTCCATGCTGTACGGTGATCTCCATTCAAAACATTTGAATTTTCAAAACTTTGATCTTATGATCTCAACCATTTGCAGTTCAGAGATTTGAAACTTAAAGATTGTGAAATCAAGCTATATATCTATATCTATATCTATATCTATATTTATATATATATATATATATATATATATATATATATATATGGATTCACTAGACAATCTCAAAATACTGAAATGTCGAACTTCAATATTTCGAGACTGAATAGTCGAACACCTACAGACCTGAACACGCAAAACTGTGAATAGCACAATAGCGACCACACACACACACACACACACACTCACACACACACACCTACATAACTAAACTAAAAAAAATAAAACAACACACACAAACACAACATAACACACACACCTACCCTACCTATAAGCAGGGGGGCAAGCCCCCGTGCACCCTCCACACCCCCCTACTTATATATACTAACTCCGAGGTCGCACTAAACACACAAACAAACAAAAAACACCACTACACACACTCACACACAAACATCCCTAGCCAATACCCTTACACAAACACCACTTACCTAAAACCCCAGATAAATCCACAAACCGCACCGCACATCACGAACATGACACCACCATAGCAGATTCAACATTTCCAAAGTTGACATAGTGCAGTCTTGTGTAACTGCACTTTCATGTATTCAGTCTTGACGTACTGAAATTTGACATTTCAGAACATCGAGATTCTTTAGTGTTTATATATATATAAATATATATATTATATATACACATATATATATATATATATATATATATATATAAATATAAATACGTATATATATATATATATATATATATATATATATATATATATATATATATCTATATCACACACAAAATGCTACTATAGTAGCCTTAAGCAAAGCTGAGTTTACTGGAGTGCTGCTTGGTACAGTTGTCTGAATCAAATGACATTTGATGAACTCAAAAAGTTTCATCAAAAAATATAAGCTTTAGACTTCATACCTGTACCACTTCCCCAATAATGTGGTGGAGCTTTTCTTGCATTTATTTATTTATGTGAAATTTATCAACTGGTTAAGTGACCTACACTTGTGACCAAGGCATACTTTATTTTGCATTCTCTAATGCCAAAGTCCTGCATAATGGGGGGAGAACAAAATTCCCTGATGTGCCAATTCCAATTTTTACAGCTGTAAAAAACAAATTTGGCTTTGCCAGAGCCAGTAGTGACCAATGGTTTGCAGTACTCCAAATCCATACATTATAAAGAACAAAGTCTAGTATTACTGGAGTCATTAAGGAATTATTGTTGTTGAGGTGTGCATGCAATTTCTTGATTATCATTGTTATATTATATTTTATGCAATATCATGCCATAAGCCAGAATAGCATTACTCTTGCAAAATGTACTCACTACAGCTGCTCTGCTTGGTTATCTTAATATTTTATGGACTACCATTAACAGTTACAGTATTCAGGAAGAGATTTGTATGACCGTATAAGAAATGACCACCCAAAAGCATAAAGTTCAAGTGTGCACTTCAAATGCTGAAAACATGAAATGATGTAAGTTCCCATGATTTATCCCATGATTCCCAAGACTTACCACTGACATAGAAGAAAATAGCAACACAGTGTAGAAGCCTTATATAAGGGTTATGTGGAGGTTTAGGAAGCTCTGCCTCTTACTTAAATGCTTACTTTTTTTATTATATTATATTTTTGTTAATCTGTCTATCTCTCTGTCTATCATGTTTGAGTGATTCAAATGAGAGCACTACTATTTGGCGAAAACTATGTCAGCAGTAATCTTCCTGACAACACTTGAAACCAGATGTAATTATTATCAGTGCTGTTTTATTGTGGCCATTTTTATAATGTATACAGTGTTTGCTGTCTGAACATTGTTATCAACAAGTAAAAGTAGTAATAATCTTTGTTGTACAAAAATTTAAAACAATCAAGACATGGTGCACCATTAAATTCAATTTCATTAGCTTAATCAATAAAAAATATCACATTCAAAGAAGGTAGTGAATTTATTGGGCGCATTCAAAAAGCCAGATATTGTATTTGTGAAAAAAATACTTTTTTACATAGGCTAAAAGTTAAGATTTGACAATTCTTTTTAAGTAAAGAAATGAAGGTCCCTCTACTCTGGAACAGAGCCCCCCTTTCAAATTTAACAAAGCAATTTCCTTACATTCCTCAGATGTAATGTAGATGATTAGATCCGAAACTGCAAATATATCTCTGGTTTTGCCCCACAATCCCTAATGGAAATAATAGCAATTAGTGCATATTGCAGTGGTTAGGCTACAAAAAAAAAGCTAACACATCAATTGTCTAGTAGTTACCTACCAACTTAACAGGTCCAGTATACAACTGAGCAGCTTGCATTTAACTAGAAGTCATCTCTCAAACACATACATCTGCAAAATATTACAGTAAGTTATTTCACTTTAAGCCTGTTATTATCATCAAACTAAGAAAGATCACAATTAGTAAGAATGAAAAGAAAGAATGGTGAAGCTGTCAATATCCACATCAGAAGCAAAACTAAGTGTAGCTCAGTATGTGTGTATACCTTTAAGAAGCTTTCTAGGGGCTTACACAAGTATATAAATACTGAGCACGTGTGAGCTGACTGCCATTTTGTAGTAAGCTGTTGAGATGTAAGCGTGTATGTCTACTTAGTCTGTCAGTTAATCAGTTTGTTTATATTTTGTACTGCCGCTATCCATCCTGATGTGTTTCTGTGTAATAAAGCATGCAAATGAGCTACACTGTCTGTTTTTAATGAGAAACAAGACAAGCGACATGAAGACGTGACTAGTCGATTCAGACAAGATTAAAGGACAGTGGGCATTAAACATTTAGAAAAATGTCTTAATAAGTGCTTTCTAGTAAGAAATAAATTTGAATGATTCCATTTTCCAAGTATCAAACACGAGAGTGATTATCAAGAAATACAGCAGCCTTTATTTCTGTGTAATGAATCTGAAAAATTATTTTAGTTGCTATCCACTCAAAAAGAAATGGGCAGTCACCTATATTGTGTGTGTGTGTGTGTGTGTGTGTGTGCGTGCGTGAGGTGTCTAATTTACAAAAAAAAAGTTAATCTTACATTTAATATTTAAATAGGGTTTGTTTATTACACATAGATCTCAATATGTTTGAGGGAAAGTGGTAAATGACTTTGTCCAGACCTCTTAATTGTACCTATGTTAGTGGAACATAATTATTTTCAGGCCTGATTTACTCCTGCTTTATGGCATAACTATTTTTAGAGGTATGTTCCTATTTTCAGTCTTCATTTACAACTTGACACAATTTTAAGAATTCCCCTCTAACACACATGATTTTTAAGCTCTCTAGAACACAGAAAACCACATTACATTACCAACCCACTTGTGGCACCAATAATTTAAAGAAAGAGGACACCCATCTTACATATCCCTTTTTCATATGCAAAAATAAAAGACGTTGTGTGGGAGAATTTTGCTATGCAGTTCATTAAAGTACATACATTTTATACTGTCTGCTAATGTGTTTATATGTTTCCATTATTTTTGTCACTCTGTTTTTCTAAAGACATGTTTTAGAGTAGTATCAAACATTCTTTTTTGGAAGCGGGAAGTTATGCGCTAGTTGGCATTCAAATTTTACTCTAGTTAGATGAGACGTTTGACTGGATATACCTACTTTTCAAGGGACTTTGTACCTATTTTCAATGTCTGCAGGTTGAGAGGTATGACTTTGCCAATGCTAATTTAAGATATATACAAGCAAGATTTTTGTATTACCAGCTAAAGCATTCGTAAATAAATCCTCCTTCGGTTACATATATGTCAAGTGATGTTATACTTAACTGACCAGCTGGGAATATTATAAACAATTGCTACTATGTACTGAGATCTCAGACTTTAATACAGAAAGTTTTAACAAAACTTTTGTAATGGTAATCAAATCAAGATTACAGGAGAAGACCCATGCCTGTAGCTTAATGGTTTTATTTCTCATGTTAAGAGTTTAGCAAAGAAGCACATTAGATTAGACAGACTAGAGAGTAAAAGAAGGTATATAGTACAGAAGAAAGGCCAATTAAGTATGTATCAAAAGAATATCAAAATAAGAAAGGTACAATGGCTACAATAAAGGAATGACATAATGAAAACCAAACAGAACATGAACTGAGAATATAAAAATATTCTAAAATAGACTTTGGTAAGTTAGATACCTATGAAAATGGAGTTAGTCTTTTGTATTAAAACAGATTGTTTAACATATACAAAAAGAAAGATGTGAAAACAGAAGTGCCTTTCACTAGTCTGAACTGTCCATATTATGCTAGGCTGAGTAAAATTAAAATAACTGTCCACTGAAACAAGTTAGTATCACAGCACACGATCTAAGCTCATCAGTGTAGAGAAAACACTTTTGCTGCTCACATAGTCATTCCCATGAGTTATATTCAACTGTCAACAGCCTCCTGCCACATGAACTCTGCAGGCACAGTAGAATGAAGAAGGCATCTGGGTACAAGTCAGCAGTCTAAGTACAAGATCAAGTCCCACTGAAGCATGTCTGCCTTAGACCTCAAAAGCTTCAGGGACACTCAGAGCAATTGTGAACACACATGCATGCCGACTGAATGTTAAAGGTTTTGCTGGAACTCAGCAGAATGAAAACTGGCTTTGGGTCTCCCTACAATGACACATTTTTAAGTTTATACATACAATCATGTTAGATACGTAGTATATTTTAATTGCTACCATCAGTAATGCAGTAGAGTCTGTGCTACAAGCCTATTTAAACATCTCACCAGTATATAAATATTAATGAGAAAGAGCTTTCAGCTCAGCTAAACCAATATATTTTAAATTATACAAATCATCAGAGAGCCACTACCTTCATTTATTAAATGAAAAATAACATTTCAAAAACTGTGTCATTTAGCATAGTGACTACGGGATGTGGAAAATGCATGGCCTCAGTGTGGAATTGTCTCTGCTAGAGTTGCTATTACCTTTAAATGTGTGTGTGTGTGTGTGTGTGTGTGTGTGTGTGTGTGTGTGTGTGTGTGTGTGTGTGTGTGTGTGTGTGTCTGTGAGACCAGTCCATCTGGAAAGTAGAAATTGAGACCAAGTGCATTATGGAGAATATAAGGATTGCCACCAAGAAAAGCAATCAGATACATGATCCCTGTGCAGAGGGAGGAAGCCAAGCAGAGTCTCAAGGGACAAACATGTGTAATCGAAAGAGATTCCAGAATGGATAATTGTGCAGGATATCCTTTAAGCACTGAAGGGGATAAAAATGGTTATTTTGCATGCTGAAGAAAGTCCTGTAGAGTTGTTTCATATATCTGCTTGCATGATAGAGAGACTCTATCCATCCATCCATAACCCCTTTTCTCATTTTTGCACATGGAGTTGGGGTGCCACTTCAACAGTGACAATCATCTACAGCCGAGGTTTACACCACCACGTGGCTAGCCCTGCCACAGTAGTTCATCCACATCATACACTTGCATACACACTCACACCTATGGCCAATTTAGATTGTTCAATCCCCCTGCTACATGTCTTTGGAATGTGGGAGAAAACTGGAGGCAACCCACACTCCACACAGAAGACACCCCAGCTGAGAATCGAACTGGGGAACCTCTTGCTGTGAGGCAACAATTCTATCTACTGCACCAAGTCTAAACCACTGTAAATACTGTTTTTCTTAGAATAACTGTGTGGTAAAGCACCTTATTTCAGACAGGACTGTGCAGACACTGTGTTGTAATGCTGATGTTTCAGTCTGTAATTCCACAAATTCTAGCAAAAAAGCTGGCCTTTTTGTTTTCCCCTATAAATAAACATGCTTAAGCCAGAAAAACTTTAAAGACTGTTTTTGGTATCGAAAAATGCTACACTCGTCAAAATATCAGGTTCAAGAAAGCATTATTGGTACCTCACCAACTGTTATTACAAGAAATAGAAATTCACCTTTCACTCTTAAACATTGATATTAACACCATTTGTGTTTCTGCATTATCTGTGTACTGAAGTACCTCTCTGAGGAGTTCAACAAACTTTTATTTATTTATTTAAGGAATGAAATTAGTGCTACACGGTGTGCAGTCTTAGGCAAAGGAAGAGAATGAAGAGAAGAAAGAAATAAAGGAATTCTGCTGGTTAAAATGCAGTAGTGTGAGCTAAGGATCTGGAAGTTAGGTGTGCTAGAATTTACAGGGAATCTGCAGTTTTATAAAGTTACATATGTCATCTTCTTCTTTCGTCTTTTCCCAGTTAGGGGTCGCCACAGTGGATCACCATCCGCTCATGATTGGCAGTGGAGTTTTATGGCGTTTAGTTGCCAGCCCGGTGCCCAACCTTCCACAGAAGACACACACATGCACCCACTCATGCCTAGGGACAATTTAGTGTGTCCACTCCACCTACAGCATGTCTTTGGGAGGAAACCGGAGCACCTGGAGGAAACCCACGCGACCACAGGGAGGACATGCAGACTCTGCACAGAAGGTACCCCAGCCGAGGATCGAACCGGAGAGCCTCTTGCTGTTAGGCAGCAATGCTAACCACTGCACCACCGTAATTTGGTATATTAGAATGCCTGGGAAGTCAGAGCTGAGTATGGGGGCTGTGGTAAAGGATACAAGTACAAGAAGGGTTAGGTTAAGTCGCCACTCTATCCTGTTTTCCCACAGGATACACCTGATTTTGTATTCTGTGTCTCACCTCTCATACATATCTGAGGAACACAAAAAATATCCTGCTTCCAGGTCATTACTAACGATGTCTGCTGTCCTTGCTGTATGTGTGCTGCACCACTGTTTGTCTAGACCCAAACACAAACTGCATTTCTACGTTTAATATCTTTGTTACAATACAAATACTTAGCACCCTGTTAACTATTATGAGGTGCTAATACAAACCATTCCAGCAAATTTCGGCTTACATCAGAAATAAAACCTCTGCAAACAATGTCATTTAGTGAAACAGAGAGGAAATAAGGCTGTACTTCACACTTCCTGTCAGTTTTTAAATATGCCATCTATGAAATAAAACGTTTGTCCATGCTTGATAACTATTTCTGTTGTCTGCTTTTAAAGGTTGCCACCCATCCTGTTTCAGTACAGTGGCAACAGTACTGGGGTCTGAGAAGGTCTTTCAGTGATATTACAGAATGGATAAGACAATAAATGACAGCCTTTTTTGATTCCTGCACTGAGAAGAGTGTTTTCTTAGCGGCTAGTGAAGTATTAAAGGAATCAGTGGAACTTGGAAGAGCACCATTTATAAGGCAATAATGCACCATTCGCTGAAGGAATGACATTTTTCTTGCAAGAGGAAAGGTACTGGGGGAAAAACAAAACCAGGTGACCAGGGCTGTGACCTGTCTCATTCAGATTCTTAGAGCTTTTTTGTGGCCTGTTGCTGTTGAAGTTACAGTTTCTAAGCTGTTTATATGTATATATGTATATGTACATTTATGTTGGACTGCAGACTAATGTATTTGATAAGAACTGCAGTTCTCTTCTGAATTTAGTTTTTTAATAAATATGATCTTTTTCAGTCCTAAATCTGAATCCATTGACTGCTTGTTTGTCACAAAACATCTTTGAAACAGTTGTGTGTGTGTGTGTGTGTGTGTGTGTGTGTGTGTGTGTGTGTATATATATATATATATATATATATATATATATATATATATATATATATATATATATATATATATATATATATATATATATATACATATAAATATCCAAAAACACAGAACAGCTATCAAAGAACCACACCATATCAAAATAAACACATTAAGAATTAAAAAAAAAACAATGCAGTCACCACAAAGTCGAGCATAAAAATATTTAATACTCAATTAAGAACTCCAGCTAATCACCAATTAAAACAATAGAAAGATAAGCGCTTTCTGGTATTCCTACCCTTCTTCAGATCTCAAACTGTACTATGCGTTTTAGCATTGCTAACCTTTCTACTATTAATATAGCAAATGGGTGGTCTTCCTTCTATACAATCTAAAACAAAACCACACCTATGTCTACCTCCAGAGTGTCTGTAAGTACTAGGAATCATTTCAAAAGGTAGGAGCTGTAAGTATGAGCTCTGTACATAGCATACTCTTCAGCATTCTAAAGGCTTTCTATGTTGCATTTGTCCAGTTTACCGTTAGTGGAGACTTACCTTTAGTCTAGTCAGTCAGAGGGCAAGGAATCCTGAGAAAAATCAAGAAAAAACTTCCAAAAATAGCTAGCCAGGTCCAAAAAGCATTCACTTGTTTATTAGTAGCATTTTACAGTACTTCTACTTTTCTAGTTTGCAATTTCACATCCCCTTGGCTTATCACAAAGCTTAAATAGTAGACTTCTGTCATCCTAAACTTGCACCTAGCTTTGTTTAGCTGTGAATCTAGCTTGATGCAGAGAGTTTAAAACAGCTTGGACTTTGGGAAAATGCCTCTTCCAGTCTTCATAGACTATTACAGCATCATCCAGGTCGGTTGCAGTATATCTGGTGCAGGGTCTAGGGATTTTGTTGATCAGCATCTGGAATGTGGCAAACACTCAATGGAGATCGAAAGGCAAGACTCTATAATGAATCAGTCCATCAGGTGTGGAGAATGACATGTTCCCATTAGCTACTGGAGCTAGTGGGATTTGTCAATAGCCTTTGGTTAAGTCCAAACTAGAAAGAAGCCTAGCACGTCCCATTTTCTCATCCACTTAAAGCAGAGAATACAAATAAAATATAGATAAGCTGTTTAGATAATTGAAATCTTTGCAAAATTTTCAGGCTAGGGCACCAGTACAATTGGACTATTTTATCTACTGTGGGATCCCACCCCCCCAGATTTAAGCACCTTTTTCTTCAAACCTTACTGCTTGGCACTGGGACTCCAGCATTCAGTGTGGTTTTAAGCCACTTAAAAGCACTTATAGCATTTACTGTCTGTTTTTTTTTCCTTGTCTCTGTAAAAAAAAAAAAAAAAAAAAAAAATCTCTTGTTTTCCCACCTTACTGAACTAGAGTAGTCCAGTTTCAGAGTTGCTGATCCCTGGGCTTTGTTTTTAGTTCCTGTTACTGATCCATTGCCTTATTAGGAAGGAGGGAAGTTTCTTTGCTTACCAGTGGGAGTGGGAAGCACTGAGCAGCCTTTTTGTCCGAATTGGTGAAGTTTCAGCCAGAAACTAGTAGTCTATTGGTCGTTTTGGGCCAATTCCTAGCTCCTTTCAGCCCCTGCTATAAAACACGCTAAACACGTGTTTTCCAGCTTGTACCAACTCTGCACAGATCCTCGTGGTGGCCTGCAGAGTGATCCAAGCAGCAGAGAGCTAAAAGAGTGACTTTCTACCAGATATAAGTATTTTTGTGGCTTTCCCACTGTTATTAAGCTAGCGACTGCATTTAGCCTGTTTTACTGCTACTTTAAGTGATTTCTGCATTTTACACTGTTTATTGCACTTTAAGTTACTAATTGTTGCAAATTGTTTCTGTAGGCTACACACTAAAGTGCGCTAGCCGATTTACAGCATTTATAGCATTTACTGTCTGTTTTTACCTTATCATTGTAATTAAACAAGAAAATCTCTTGTTTTCCCACTTTACTGAACTAGAGTAGTCCAGTTTCAGATTTGCTGATCCCTGGGCTTTGTTTTTAGTTCCTGTTACTGATCCATTGCCTTATTAGGAAGGAGGGAAGTTTCTTTGCTTACCAGTGGGAGTGGGAAGCACTGAGCGCCTTTTGTCCGATTTGGTGAAGTTTCAGCCAGAAACTAGTAGTCCATTGGTCGTTTTGGGCCAATTCCTAGCTCCCTTCAGCCCCCTGCTATAAAACACGCTAAACTGTACTGCTGATCTAACCAGCATATCCTATAACTGAAAAGTTCATCTCTACTTGATTCCCAAGTAGACTATTCTCTATCTGTAAAGCCTAGCACTTACTCCTACAGTACTTGCACCTTGATAAAGCACTCTTATTATAGATAGTACCCCACCAGCCCAAAACCCACTTCCCCGGAGTCCTTTGAAAGTTCTTTATCTACTACTTCTAGTATGTCGAGGATCAGTTGCTAGTGTCCTCTCCAGCTCAACTGGTGAACCTGGGAATATTGAGGCAATGTTACAATTGCCTCATGTACACAGACAATCCTCTCCTTCTCCCACAAAACACAAATACATGCGAGATGCAACTATACGGCCAAACTGGAGGCTGAGCTCTCTCAACATAGGACTGGCAAGACCAGACAGGAGGAGAAGGCAACCACACACAATACATACCCAGTCACACATGGTACCATCACAACTTCAAATCATACACATACTCACACAAAGACATACTCGGAGGCTCTGGTCAAAATTTACCAAAACAGCAGAGGCCACCAAAGCAGACACCCAAACAAATACCACCTCACGACCCAACACATGCAACACATAGACCACACAGTCAGAGTGTCAAACAGTCACAGCCCTTAAGGCCAAACAAAATGCCAGACACACTTGTCATTGGTGATTCCATAGTCAGACACACTGACGTCCCGCTCACCAGACTGAGTAAGGAGAAGGTCACAGTAAGCTGCCTGTCGGGCACTAGAATCCGCCACATAACGCAAGCACTCAGGTCTCTCAACAGCAGGTACAAGTACAACTCAGTCATTGTCCACGCTGGTGTCAACGACCTGAGACGTACCTCCTTGGACTACATGAAAAGGGACGTCGAGGAGCTCTCTGATTATGTATCCCAGGCAGGTATGACCCTGACCTTGAGCAGTATCCTACCTTCACCTAGAATGATGCCACAATACAGTGATAAGATGATCAGCTTTAATAATTGGCTTAAATTCTGGTGTCATTCAAAGGGGATCCAATGTCTGTCTGCCTGGGATGACATGCTGGACAAGCCACGCTGCTTCGCAAGGGACGGCTTGCACCTGTCACCCTGGGCTTCCGGATATTGGCAAAGGCTCTTGCCACCCCATAGTGCCTTTTTAGGCAAGGCTCAAATTCTAAACCTACCACCCTAGAACACCAAAAGGAAAAAACTAAGGGTAATGCTGCTCAATGCCAGAAGTCTCAATCTCAAGATGCACGCACTCGAGGCCCTTCTCAATATGGAGAACATCGATGTCTGTGCTGTGACAGAAACCTGGTTCAAGGCTCCTGAGAGCACCCCAGCACTAACAGGTTTCACCTCATATCATGCCCGCCCCAAAATCCGGACAACACCAAGAAAGGAGGGGGTGTCCATATTCATAAAGGACACCCACACCTCAAGGTTGGTGGCAACGCACGATGCATCTGAGACCATCCAGGTGCAATTAACCATAGGCAAGACTGCTCTGCAATTTGTAGCATGTTACAGGCCACCCTCTCAAACTCAGGAACCTCACATGGCCTTCCTGAAAACATTGGAGGGATAAATGTATCTCCAAACACCATCATACTAGGTGACTTCAACTACCCTAATATAGACTGGGAACACTACTCAAGCCCGAACACTCTAACCCAAAGATTCCTGGAGTTCATAAACTCAAATGCCATGGAACAACTAGTCACCATCCCCACAAGAGGTGAAAACATACTTGATCTCATCATCACGAACATGGGATCAAAATGTTCAACACCGGAAGTATACCCCTCACTGGTGAGATCAGATCATAAACTAATCTCGCTGGAGGTCCTCATCCCGCCCCCACCTGAAACAAAAAAGACCACAGTGAAAAACTTCTCAAAAGCCGATTTCACACTTCTAAAAACTAGTGTGGTATCCTTTAAGGCCCCTGAGCCAGTGGTAAACATTACTCAAACCGCTGAATCACTTACAAATGCCTTCTACCAGCACCTACAGGACTGCATGGATCAGGCAATCCCAAACAAAACTAAGACTCTCTGTACCAAAGGCAAGCATCCAGTCTGGTGGACCCCAGCCATAAACAAGCTCTACAACAAAAGGAGGAAGCTACTGCAAGATAGAGCAAAATCCTTGAAAGGTAAGACACCTTTGATCATTATAAGTAAAAAACTAAGAGCTCTCATAAAATCACCCAAGGCAAATTTTGAGAGAAAAATCGCCAAGGACTCTAAAGACAATCATAAGGCCTTCTTTAGCTATGTTAGAAACCTAGGAGGAAACTCCCAGATATGCTCAGAATTAGTTCAAAATGATGTGAAAATTACTGAACCTACACACATTGCTAACATACTGGCTGACAGGTTCAGTGCAAACTCCCCAAAAGGAGAGATATCTATTCCAGAGGATTGTAGCCCCCAAACATCTCCAACGCCCAGGTGAGAACTGCCCTCACTAAGGCAAAAACACAGCATCCATGGGACCGGATGGTGTCCCGGCTGTGTGCTTCATGAACTCAACGAGGAATTAAACCCACAGTTAGGACAGCTGTTTAATCTTAGCCTCACCTCAGGATACGTGCCAAGGAGTGGCGACGGCGACTGTGGTCCCACTTCATAAGGGCGGTGCCTCCACAGACCCTGGAAATTACCGCCCCATTAGCTTGACAAGCCTTATCTGCAAAGCCATGGAGAGGATCATAATGGAACTCATAAATAAAGACATAGGGAACTTGCAGACTTTGGATCCAACCCAGTTTGGCTTTGTCAAAGGCAGATCATGCCTCTTAAAATTGGTTGACTTTTTCGAGACAGTCACCAAGGCCATTGATGAGGGAAAGGCAGTCCATACAGCCTACCTCGACCTGGCAAAGGCCTTCGACACAATACCCCACTCAGGTATCATCGAAAAACTCATCAGCTTGAATGTAAACCCATACATCACAAGATGGGTTGCAAACTGGCTAAGCGACAGAACCCACAGGGTCAGAGTTGCTGGAGCCATGTCAGACTCAAAGCCTGTCACAAGTGGTGTCCCACAGGGCTCAGTCCTGGGTCCACTCTTGTTCGGCATCTACTTTTCTGAAGTACAAGCAAACACAGGAGGGTTATGGCTGACAAAGTTTGCAGATGACTGCAAACTGGGCGCCATAGTCGAAAACACATCTGACACAGATATCCTCCAGAAGGGCCTCACAGAAACGGATAACTGGTGCCAGAGCCATGGCCTGAAGTTAAACGCCAAAAAAATGCATAGTCATACCCTTCGGGAAAAACAAGGTTACCCCTAGCTACCATATAGGTGACAATCCACTGAGCACAGAAAAAGTCATCAGGGATCTGGGGACCCAAGTTGACAGTAGTCTTCGTTTGACACTCATGTTGCTAAAGTAGTTAGGAAAACCTTCTATATCGCCCACCTGATCATGAAGGGATTCACATCTAGATCAAGGGAGGTGATCGTCCAGCTGTACTGATCACTCATTAGACCTATGATTGAGTACAATGCCGCGTTCGAATGTATCTGACCAGACACCTGATGCAGCTTGAAAGGCCCCAAAAGTTCCTCACCAAAAGGATAAAGGGTCTCAAAAATATGTCTTATGCTGCCCGACTGAAAGAACTCCAGCTTTATTCAGTCTCATACCGCTTGCTCAGAGGTGACCTGTGCCTGACATATAAGGCCATGTCAAACCCAGATTTGATGAATATGCTTCACCTCAAAAATCTAGATCCCTCAGAACCACAAGGGCGGAGACTTAAACCTTGACACGGTTATAAATAGAACGTGCTGGAGGGACAGATTCATCACCCAGAGACTCCCTATGCTGTGGAACAAAATCCCGGTACATGTGAGGCAGAGCACCTCGCTGGCCTTGTTCAAGAGGAATCTTGACCAATGGATGGGAGATCGCAGATATACCCCAGGGATTACTTCAGTGTCACTGCTTGACAGAGGCACAGAAAAATGATAGGCATAGTTTTTATTCAAACTAAAGGGGTGGCGAAAGCCACATAACTATGGGCTAGGCTTATAAATGCCCTTGGGCAGATAGCCTAGTATGAACCTATGAACCTATGAACCTATGAAGTGTACTTTCTCTCCAGGTGCAGTTTCAGTGTTGCAGTGAATTAAACTAGTTTTACCAGGCAACTCTGATAAAATTCCCTTATTTGTGAACTCATATTAGTTTAATTCCTATTTCCAAGACTTGACAACATGGCGTGGCAACATTAACTCCTCCTGCAAACATACTACAGAAATGTAAGTATAACTTTCTCACCGTGGTTTCAGAACAGTTCAGGATTCCTTTTCCCAGCTGTCTTGCATTATAGTTTATGTTGCTTACTGTCTGTATTATTTCAACAGGGCCTTGCCACTTTCTAAGAAATTTGTTTTCTGCAGTGGGTACTTATACAAGTACCTATAAACTCTCTTAGACTAGTATTTCTGTTAAACGTTGTCTGCTGTGACAGTTGTGCCCTCTCCATATGTTCTCTTAATACAGGCATCACTGTTCTTATCCTGTCTGACATACAAAAAAATGTCCTATTACACTTTTAAAAATGGTGTTTAATTTCTTCTGTGTTTCATTTGCCATGTCTAACAAGCCTTGGGGATGTCTGCCACACAGCAACCCAAATGATGTTAACTCAGCTGAGGCTTGATAAATATATTGCAGCAGTTGTTTCCAGTTTTTCCCATCTAGTTCTGTTTTGTTTTCAAAATACACGCATATTAAAGTTTTGTTAAAGCATTCGTCTAGCCTATATGTTTGAGGGTGATATGCAGATGACATCCTTGGCTGTTTCATTTTAAAGCACTGTTCGTGCATTACTCTGGGGATGAATGAGATGCCTTGATCATTAAGAATTCATTGGGGATTTCCTATCCTGGAGAAGAACACTACTAATTCTTTCATGCATTTACTCTTCAAATGGGGTACTACCTCAGGGCCACAATGTTCATCGCTATGTGTTTAAAAGGTGTCTTTATAACAAGCAAAGGTACCAAAGGATGTTTAAATTGTGGGATGGATGCTGCTTTTTGGTGCTCAGAGTAGGGGGCATACACGTTCTGTGTCTTTCATAATACCAGCCCAATAAAATATAGACAAAACTATAGCCATTGCTTTGTCTATTCTTAAGTGAACATCCGGAATGTGGCTGCATGTTAATTTCACTAAAAGCTTTCCTGAGGGTTTTGGAATTATTAATAAGCTCAGTGTCTGTTCTCCTTCTTTGCTTATACTATATAAGCAGGCCATTTCTTAGCTTGAAGTTGGAGTATATAATGGGCTTGCTTCTGGTTCCCCATCTATTCCCTTTGTATTCTCTTTCTAGTTGTATTTAGGGTATTGAGGAAGGCCATGGCATCTTCTCCTACATACAGGCCTTTCTCCTTCCTCCTATATGAACAGCAAGCCCTGAAATGATATTCTTCCATTACAGGCATTGTCTCTTTCCCTTTATAGGTTCATAGATTCATAGGTGTGTACTAGGCTAATGGCCCTGGAGCCTTTACAAGCCTAGCCCATAGGATTACCCTGGCATCGTGCCACCTGACCTTAGTTCCCAGTTCCTCTGTCGAGGAGAGCCACTGGAGTGATCCCTGGGGTGAATTTTCTATTTCCCATCCACTCATCAAGATTTATCTTGAAGAGGGTCAGTGAGGTGCTCCGTTTGACATGTATGGGAAGTCTATTCCATAGCATGGGCAGTCTCTGGGTTATGAACCTGTCCCTCCAGCATGTTCTGTTGATTGTGGTAATGAGATACAGAACTCTGGAGTGTGTGGTGCGGAGGGATTGGGATTTCTTTAGATGGCATTGTAAGTCAAGTAGAGATCACCTCTAAGTAGGTGATATGAGACAGAAAATAGTTGGAGTTTTTTGAGTCTGTCCATATAGGACAAGTGTTTAAAGCCTAGGCTCCTCTTTGTGAGGTACTTTTGTGGCCTCTCCAGTTGTTGCAGGTGTCCTCCTCAAGGGTGGATTTATGTGCTTGTCCCTTACAATTTTGCTTATTTTCTCTCTGGTTCTATGCATTTGCAGAGCAGTGAGAAGTTTAAGACTCTGCTTAGGTTCCCCTTTTTCTCTTTGTTCAGTATGACATCCAGCTATTCCTTACACAACTTCAGTTCCCGTTTACCATAGTTTATTTGTAACTTGGAACCTTTCTGTGTCAGTCTCTGTGCAGACTTCATTTATAACTTTAACTGCTGCAGTCTTTTGGTAAAATTCACATTCTTTGTCCGTTGCTATACAAACTTCCTTCAGTATTTTGACAAAACTCCATAGTGGATTTATCTAACCCTTCCATTCACAGACAGCTGTCATCTGCTTTCATGTCTTTTAGTCCTTCCTTTTCCTCTTTGCTGTGGCTAGGTACTTTTGGAAGTATATCTCTCTGACCCCCCCCCCCATAGCTTGCATAATTCTTTGCACTGGGGAACATCAGGATGAATGATTACATCTTGAGACAGATTTTTTACAGTGGCTACAAGATTTACAAGATGTTGACCTGGCCAAGGCATATGACACAATTTCCCACATAGGTATTATAAATAAACTCACAAAACTGGGCATAAATCCATACATCACCAAAGGGATAGCCAAATGGCTCATGGACAGGACACATGTTGTTAAAGCGGGGGAACCCAGATCCAGCAAGAGGCCAGTTACTAGTGGTGTGCCACAAGGCTTAGGACCACTCTTGTTCAGAGTATACTTCTCTGAAGTCAAGGCTGATGTGTAAGGCCTCTGGTTGACAAAGTTTGACAATGACTGCAAGTTGGGGATATTCATTGAATCCCGCAGTGATTCAATTAAAAAAATAAGTCTCCCCTACATCTAAATGAATATAAAACACTTAGAAATACAGTAAAAAAGCTTATTACCACTGACCGATGAAATTACTTCTCTAAACTTCAAAACAGCAGTACAACAAACCCACAGAAATTCTGGAAAGGAGTCGCTACCCTTCTCAGTCCAGGCAAAACTGACAACCCCAGCCCAGACCCTAATGCTCCTGACATAGACTTAGCTTCACAATTTAATTCCTTTTTCATCAACTCTATTTCAAAACTAACTTCGACATTCTCTAACAACACCACCCCCACCACCTCACCCTCATCTTCCTCTAATTACTCCCTTACCTCTTCTCCAACATCCTCACTCTCTCCTTGTCATCAACCACCTTCCTGTAATACCCTCCCTTTCCTCTCTCTCCTTTTCTCTGCAACCTATTCCCATATCCACCATTAAAAATTCCTTCAGAAGCTTAAGCCATGCTCCAATGCCCAGACAACTTACCATCATATTTTCTTAGTATAGCCACAGAATCCATTGCCTACCCCATTAGTATTCTAATCAACCGCTCTATACAAGAATCCATAGTACCCCAAATTTGGAAAAAGGCTTATATCATACCCTTACATAAGGCGGCAAAAATAGCAACACAACTAATTTTCGTCCCATAGCCATCTTATCACCCATCTCTAAAATCCTAGAAAAATGTATCCAACAACAAATCCTACCATATCTCATAGACAATAACCTATTAACTCCAACACAACACGGTTTTAGACCTGGTCATAGTACTATGACAGCCCTACTCTCCTTCCTGGAAATCAGAATAAAGCCCGTGACTCTGGACACATTGTCTCGACCCTCCTACTTGACCTCTCTAAAGCCTTTGATACTATCTCTCACAAACTTCTTCTAACTAAACTCTCTCAACTCAACCTATCTCCCTCCTCTTTAAATTGGTTCTCCAGTTACTTATCCAATAGATACCAATCTGTCAAATGGAAAAAGGCCACCTCTTCCTTCCTTACTACCCCAACAGGAGTTCCCCAAGGTTCCATATTAGGTCCTCTCCTCTTCAACATATTCATAAATGACTTCCATAACTCTATCCCTTTCTCAAATATCATTCAATATGCAGATGACTCCACTATTATCTGCCCTGCAACATCCCTTCCCATACTACAAAAGCTAACACAAGACGCATTCTCTATCACAGAACAATGGATGAATCACAATCACCTAGCACTAAATGCCTCTAAAACTAAGCTAATGATTTTCACTCCCACCAAAAACACCTCTATCCATTCTAACACTTTTTCTATCACTAGTCATAACAACACAGCTTTGGAATTGGTAACTGAGACTAAATTACTTGGGGTACAAATTGATAATAAACTCAAATTCAACTCCCACCTACAACTTAATATCAAGAAAACACATCAAAAATTAGGTATGCTGTACCGACAAAATCGCTATCTCACACCATCCACCAAAATCACTCGCTACCTCCTTTCTTATCCCCTCCCTTCTCTATGGAGCTCCACTCTTAACTAACCTTCAATCCTCCCTTAAAACTCAACTCTCCACATGCTACAACAAAATAGCTAAATTTGCTACTAGCCACAAGTCCTCTAGTCACCACTGCTCTTCCCTCCACAAACTAAAATGGCTAGAACTATCCAACCATCTCACCTACACTCAACTAACTCTTGCACATAAACTCATCTTCAACCCCTCACTTTGTCCATCCCTATCCTCTACTTTTAAAATGCATCTACCTAACCGAACACTAAGATCTAACAACCAAAATCTAATTGAATTATACAAACCCAGTCGTCCCTCTGGGAAAAAAATCCTATCCTATAGTCTAGCTCGTCTATGGAACTCTCTCCCACCACTCATTCGTACCATCTCCAATCACTCTACATTCAAAAAATCTCTTCACTCTTACCTTTTATCCCAGTGGGAATGCTCCTGTTCTCTCCCAACATAATCTACACATCTAAACATTGCCCACCTCTCTGGTCACATCCATGCTACCTCTCCTACCACAATCTCTCTTGGCTTGTACTAACATCTCTCTTAAGCTTGTACTAACTTTGCACCCTCTCTAAATTGTACCTTTATATACTAGAACTCCTGTCTCACACTAAATTGTATCACTTGTAAATTTTTATATCTTAACCAAAACCCTATTTTAACCTGGTTTCTAGAACTATACTTACTTGTTGTTCACTTGTAAACTTTGTAATCTATATATATGTATAACCTAGTGTAACTTGTTTACTGTAAACTTTGTAATTTTTAATGTATAACCTAGTGTAAATTACTGGAGCTTTTCTCCCCAGGACTCCATTGAAAACGGGTTCATCTTGGCCCAATGGACTATCCTGGTAAACCAACTGCAAATAAATAAATAAATAAATAAATGTAGATATGCTTCAGAAGGGTCTGACTCAGGCAAATGATTGGTGCCAGAACCATGGCCTAAAGCTAAATGCAAAAAATGCATAATTGTACCCTTTGGGAAGTCAGATACCCCTACAAATTATAACATTAACAGCACACCCCTAAGAGTGAACTCAGAGGTGAGAGATCTAGGTACATAGATAGATAGTAGCCTGATCTTTGACCACCATGTGTCCACAGTGGTGAGGAAGTCCTTTTAAATGGCACAGCTTGTAAGTAGAAATATGGCATCCAGATCCAAGGAAGTTATAGTCCTACTGTACTAAGCCCTTATCAGACCATTAATCAAGTATAATTAACCTTGTGGTGTGTACTTGACTAGGCACTTACAACAACTGGAGCAACCTCAGAGGTTCCTAAGAAAGAAAATACAGGGTGTTAACAACAATTCCTATATGGATAAACTAAAAGCCCTATCCCATTACTCTGTCTCCTACCGACTATTAGGGGGTGATCTACGCCTAACCTACAAGGCACTCAGAAATCTAGCCCGGTCGCATATTTGCAAGACAAACAGCACAAGGGTCACCCAATTTGGGGATCTAAACCTGGTCTGTGACAGACTGATATGTGTCTCAGAGATTACCCCTTCTCTGGAACAGACTTTCTGTTCACATTAAGCAGAGCCCTTCATTAGACCTCTTAAAATGAAGATTGGATCAATGGATAGGAAATCATAAATTTACTCCTGTAGTAGTACCTATGTCCCTTATGGACAGGGGTAGTTGGTAAAATACTAAAAAGCATAGGCACAAATTTAAGTCATCCTTTAGCCCAAAAGGGTCATAATTCAGGTAAAAATCTGGTAATATTGGCTAGGTTTGTTAGGGCTCTTGAGCTGTTAATATAGTAATCTCCTAGGAACCTATGTAAAACTTTACCCAAGAGAGTTTGTATTTCTAGTTGTCTTACAGCTTTTTTTTTCTTTGATCCATGTACTCACATCACTTAAATATTCTGCTCACTAGATATCTTATGTTTGCAAATAAACTGTGTATTGTTTGGTGTATTTATGCTCCTGGAGTCCAATAATCCTAATAATTCTTTCCCATCTACTCCAATAGCACATTTACTAAGTTTAGTGCTACCCCAATGACAGAAAGCAAATTCTATAGTTCTAAAAGTTAACCGATTGGTGGTGTCACACTCCACTGGCATAATTTCATGCCCACTTTTTAACAGACGTCCGACTAGTATTAACAGATATTGGTAATAGTGTTACTATCTTTCACTGTACAATGTGAGGTTGTTATGCAGATTGGTTCAAATAAAGACAAATTTTCTTATTTACAGCTGCAGAAGCATATTTAGATGAAAGATTTTTACTAGCTCTTTGTGCATGCAAATCTGACTTGTAGTAACAACAGTTCACTGCAACAACTAGCTGTTCACTCCGCACCTTGTCTCAGTGTCTATATGTTAGCCACACCACTGCATCCCACATTAGAAATCTGAAAAGCTAGTCACTTGGTAGGTGGGGACATGAATAAAAAGTTAGGACAAATGGGATTCCATGAGACAGTATCTAGCTTGAGCCAGTATGCCAATGTGGGATGCATATGCTGGGGAAATTTAGAGGTAAAAAAAGAAGGAGTAATGCAGTTTTGAGGATCTAATAAGCAACAGTTCTTCTGGACTGGTTGATTTTAATTGAATTGGAATATTAAGGAATGGCATAGTAATAATGCCAAGGAGAAAAAGTTTTTTTTGGGAAAAGAAGAAATATAGCAATGGCACTCTGTCGGTATAGTGGGATAAAGCCCTGACTACAGTCCAGTCGAGCTGGGTTTGATTAGCAGCTTGGGTGTCTGACAGAGTGGCAGGGAAGGGAAGGGTGTGCTCAACCCAGGTGGAAGGATGTTTGTTGATATGCTCCATAAGGGAGCATGATCCAAAGTGGGGAGTTGTTCTTGATTGTAAACAGTGAGCATGGTGGATGGGAAAAGGAAGTGGGTAGATCAAAAGAATAACAGATGGAAGCACAGCCGAGCCCCAGGATACCTTCAGGATCCAGGACCAGCCCCAGCAAAAATGGAGTAAGTGCAGGAGGTTGAAGAGTAGCTGGTAGACCATCATGGACATTGGGTATTGTGGCCGGGCCAGTGACCATGAGGTCTGAAGGGGCTAAAAAAAAAAGTCTGAATAATCAAAAAGAAGAAATATAGACATGTTATGGGGGAGATGTTTGGAATATTTAGAAAAATATGACATGACTCCTGGAAATTGAGATGTTGAGGATGTCAGATATGACTGGTGGAACTCAGAAGATGGAGCTAATAGGTCTCTAAATAAGGGGATTACTTGGGAAGAACATATGGCAAACTGTGCATATAGAAGAGTGTAGCATCTGAGACTAATGAAGCTAGTGGTCTTTGTGTCTAAAAAGAGACTACAAAAGATGAATCCTCTACAGCTGAATTACATAATGGTAAGAAGAAGGTTGAAAATGATACTGAAGGAGGTGATTTTGTTATTGATGAACCTATTACTGAATGTGAATTTGATGGGAGTGGAGTGAAAACAGGAGTTTGGTGCTTGAGGAATGATTTCTAGATTAAACAATTGAGAGGGCATTGTAGGATTTAAGTAAGGCATTGAGTGAGTTGCATACTTCAAAATATGTGGGTGATAATGCCTTGTCAGGAGGAAGGAACAATTCAAAGGATAAGAAAGGCACAAGCAGAGCATACGGGTGAGAATAGAACAGTACAATTGGAAGCTTAAGGAACAGGGCAGTTACTGGGGCTTAGGAGGATCTGTAGGATTATATAGCATATAATTATAAAGGTATAGGATCTGGCTTATCACTAAGGAAACAGAAATACATAAGCTGGAGATATACCTAAAAGGGGAGTTGCTCTTAAACCGAGATGGGGACAGATTGCAGATTACAGAGGAATAGTAAGGTAAAAGTGGGAAATGGACCTATTAGGGTTTATTACGGTGTTGGGGAAGGTAAACATGGGATATGTGATGGGAGGTCTAGGGTGATGTGTAATGCTAAGAGCTTAAGGAAAAATGGGGGTGTTGTAGGGCCACATGGAGTTGGGCAACTATGACAAATTAGGGATAACAGAAACTTGAGAAAGCAGTACCGTCACTGGGATGTGGCAAGATATAAGATCTGAGAGGAAAGGAAGGAAAAAATTCTGAGTATGGATGTGCTGGAAAGTGAGGGTTTGCTGTGAATGGTGGTGGTGGCCGTGAAAGGAGGTGCAATATCAATTATATACTGTCAAAGCAGAAAGAAGGAAGATCTGTTTAGCTGTTACTGTTTATACAAGTCTGAATACAAATGTGCTCATTAAGTACAGACTTAGGTACAGGACAGGTAAAAGCGATAGTCATGAATGACTTTTAATCAGTCAGAAACAATTGGAATGCTTCTACATCAAAGATCAGAGGCAAGTAAATCTCTGCGTGAGCAGAGGAACCAGGCAGGGATGTCCTCTATCCCCTTTGTTGTTTGCATTATATTTAGAACCCCTGGCAAAGAAAATAAGGGACTCTGAAATTCAAGGATATATTTGGTATGGTAGTCAACAAAAGCTGGCTCTATTTGAAGATGGCATTATTTTATAACTGACAAAACCAGAAAGGAACATTACAGTGCTATAGAACATATTGAGACAGTTTCAACCCTTTTTGGGATACAAAACTAATGGAGCTAAAACAAAGGTGATAGCAATAAATTATGTACCTACATACGAATTGGTTCAGCAGTATCCATACTTATGGGGACATGATAAAATGAAGTATTTAGGAGTATGGATTAAAAATGATTTCAGTGTGGCAGGTAAGATATGTGGAAAGAGACTAAACAAAAGATAATATAAAAACTGAAAACATGAAGCTCTTTTATATGGATCTTGATAGTAAGATACAAGCAGTTGAAATGTTTTATTCCCCTTAGTCTTATGCACAAGTCAGGTATATTTTTATCAACCAGAAGAGATTTATTCTGGTAGGGGAAGATAGAAAGAGTCAAGTGGGACAAACTTATTCTTCCAGTAGAACAGGGTAGATTGGGATTTATGGATTTGAAGCTATATTTCAGAGCAACACAGTTAAGGCTTCTATACATAATACAAGCAGAAAACTATAACTCAAAGTGTAAAGAAATGATGATGAAGTGTGGGTGGGGGGACTCAGGAAACAAGGAGAGACTGGGATTTTGGCTGAAGACCTTTAAGGAGAATAACAGTTATCATACAGAATATTATATTCATAAAGTAGTAGAAAGTATTCTAAGAACTAAGCCAACACAGGAATGGAAAAACGAGATTTTGCCAGTAGGGAAGACTGCAATTAGGAATGCAGGCAATAGGTAAGAGGGGAGCTGGAATTTATTGGAGAAAACTGGCAAAGGAACCAATGTATTGGGAGAAAATAACCAGAGAAGGAAAGGTAATAGAATGGGAAGATGCCAAGAACTTATTGGACTGCAGGTTACAGATTGCCTTCCCTTTCAAGGATTGATATCAGAGTATAGGCAAAGAGAAAGAAATAGGGGGTCCTAAATGAAAGACCAGTACTGATAGAGTTTTTAGTAGAGTCTAGAACACAAATTGCACAGAGCATATAAAATATTGCATGATAACTATAAGAATCAATATATACGCATGTCTCCTAAATATGCAACAAAGTCTGAAAGATTTAGGATCTTTGCTTGAAAGTGTTTACATAGGTATTTTTATACTCCAGGTAGACTCCAAAGAATTTTCCTTCAGGTAGACAGCAAATGTTGGAGGTGTGATGGGGAGGAAAGAGGTAAATGAGAACATATTTTCTGGGAGTGTAATGAGTTGGCAGACTTTAAAAATTCCCTGCAGACTGTTCTGTTAGAGATGCTGGGTGAGCAAATTAGTGTAACTAAGGACATTTTTTTTTTGAGCTATGATACAGAATCAGAATTGCCTAGACACAGTAAGGTCTTTCTGAGTCTAATTATGATGGTTGCCAAAAAGCAATTACTAGAAAATGGAAATCAAAGTCTAAACCAACTTTACTAGAACTAGCGAAGATAGTAACAGAGCTAAAATAACTGGAATTGGGATCTTTAGAAAAGGGTAGGAGCAAATTACATAGGAAAAAATGGGATGTATGGAATCAATATATGCAGAGAAGGAATGAGGTTTAATAGAAGGCAGAATTTGAACAAGCTATGTAATGGTTGACTGACAATGTTATAAGTGATGTATAATGTTTGCAGCTACAGTTGTGTTAGCATGATTTGTAATGTATAATATTTGCAAATGAGATTGTGTCGGTATGGTTTATTTTCATTTACATAAATGTAAGATTGCCTGTGTCATACATGATAATTTAATAAAGATGTTTCTAGTTAAAATAAAATAATCAGACACAGGTAGAATTAATAAAGGTAACAAAGCATATGGATGTCCCAGCTAGAAAGGTAGAATTTTGAATATTGTGTTAAGTTCATGTGCAGGTAAGGGATCCTTTTCTGGGTAATAATGACCAAGCTTAATATGGTATACCACTAGCAGGAACGCCAATAGGAATAAATGAAATGCATGTGTGCAATTACAAGGAGAATACATCATGTCACAAAGTGACATCTTATCCAGGAAAAGTTTCTCTACCTTGCACCTACTGAGTGCTGGGATAAGCAATGGGCTCTCCATGACACTACACCGGATCAAAGGGGCATTGGTGAATGATGGATTTTGGGATAAGGGGGAAGATTAACAAGGAAAGGTTTGTACCAGAGAGGTTGGTAGATGGGGTAAAGAAGTTGTGGGGCTGCATAGCATGCAGTTTTTTTTGTGGAATGGTGAAAAAGTTTTGAGTTAAAAGTAAGCATAAGGACATGAAGAGAAATATGGTGTTAAATAAGGGGGTCAGTAATGTACTTAAAGAAAAAAATGAAGAGTAAAAAGGGACAAAGAAGGAGCAGAGGAGGAAAGGGGACAACAAGAGGATGATATCTGTATGTTAGAACAAAGGTATGAACTAAGGTAATGCAGGTGGATATGGCTATGGGGATAAGGGAGGATAAGAGATCTTAGTTTATGTTCCTATAAGAAAACAGGTGGACAACTTCAGTTCTGTGTGTGTGCTGAAGGAAAGCAAGGGGATTTAAAGAAAGAGACAATCAGGCAGAAGTTCTTCATAATATGTTTTGCATTTGTTTTTAAGAAGAAATTTGAGAATACATTTGTATGGAAGGAAAAGGTTGTGTGACGCCAGCCAGATGAATGGATAGGGAATTAGTTGAGTGTATCATGGAGAAAAACATGAGGGTTCTGGAAAGGATGCAGCAATGGGCCCAGATAGTCTCCCGCCTAATATTTTAAACACCAGTCAACCATTTTGGCAGGTTGCTCCTATTTAGCCGACCTCTAAATCAAGGGTTCTGACTGATGACTGAAAAATGCAATAGTGGTATTATTGTTTCTATAACCCAAGGTTACAGTCTGTATAGAATTCTGCTCATAAATTCTTCATTTTACACGTTATTTAGTCCATTAGATCATCAGTGGTCTAGCCATTGCAATTCTCATAACCTGCTCATCTTTCTGTAAGAGCTTAAGAAGACAGCCAAGGGGTGGATTTTTGGATCTTTATTCACTTGTCAAGGTAGGCTTTAAGAGAGAGAGAGGAAGTTACTTTGGCATGGAGTAGTAATTTATTCTACAGGTAGTTAGTCCTGAAGAGAGATCTCTATTTCACCAATCTGTTCTGTTAATATTTCAACAAAGATTTAGATCCTTTGAACTGGTACTGGTGTTACTGTCATTTTTATTAATATGTAAGAGGTCATATACTTGTAGGCCAGGTAGAGGATGCCATATAGGAAACTATATGAGGTAAAGTAAGGTGACACGGCTTGAAGGTGCTTTGTATAAGCTAAAGATCTAATACCTAAACTATTTTTCACAGGAATTGTCATTTTTCAAGCTGGGCAATAAGTATGAATATGTCCATGCCAAAGGGGACAATGTTTTCAATTGTGTATCTGACCTGTGATGAGTAGATGGGGACAATAACTTTCTTGGATCTAGAGGATATACTTTTGGTAATTAGTTGGTTTAGGAAGAAACAAGTGTTAACAACAGCTAATACATGGTTGTCAAAAGATTGCTTAGCATCTACGGATGTGCCTAGGATACTAATAGTGTTATCGGTTCTGAGGAGCAAATCGTTTTTGTGGTAGGCTGAGGTATGTTTTCATTTCGTAAAGAGTACAATGCTGCATTTACTGTGATGAGAACGAGTCAGTGATCCTGACACCAGGACGCTCTCTTGGAAGACATGAGTATCAGTCGGAGACTTAATGACAGCTCCGAATTTCTTGTTATCAGCAAACTTTGTCATCCAGATACCCTTGTCTTCAGCCTGGAAGTCAGCATAGTGTATGCCAAAGAGATGTGGACCTAATAGAGGACCCTGTGTGATGCCAGGGGTGATAAGCCTTTTACAGGCTAATGTGCCACCAGCCCTAACAATATGGGGTTATATGTTAGCCTGTTTGATTTCCACTAGATTACACAGGGGTATATATTTAGGTGGATGGGTTTATCATGTAGTAACATTATATGGGATAGTATCAAAGGCCTTTGTCAGACTCAGGTAGGCAGTGTGCACTGACTGATTATTAGCCACTGCATCGGTTTTCTTCTTAAAGAAGTTTATCAAATTCAGTAGACATATCCTACTTTTCACAAAACCGAACTGGTTTGGGTTGAGGTATTGTAGGTTGCCAAAATCATTATTTATGAGTTCCATAGTAATTTGTTCCATTACATTACAAATAATACTGGTGAGTCTAATTAGTCTATAATTCTCAAGGTCATTGCCAGGGCCACCCTTGTGTAGGGTTACCACTTACGACCATCCAGAAAACCTTGGGCTTATATCTGATGGGGAGGATAACACTGAATAGGTTTAAAAGGGATCTTGTGAGGGTATGATTAGTGCTGACTAGGAAATAGCCTGTTATATTGTATGTACCTTCAGAAATAGTGTGTTTAAACAGGGCATTTAGGATTCGTAGTTGAGAAATAGATGTTGAGATGTAGGGGGGAGTAACAGGGGAAGTTTGAACTAAACTTCTCAGCAAGTATATTGACAATGATCTAGGGGTCAGAGCAGGTGATACTGTCTGAGATCAGCTAAATACAGTGTAGAATATTCCTTCTGAGATTCCTAACATAAATAAGCCCTTGTGGTTTTCCTTAGAAGAGGTGGTGATATTCACTTTGTACCTGGCTTTGCAAGATTTCATCTTACACCCAAGTTATTTCCAGACCTTTCTGAGATTATTTGTAATGGGGGATTCCTTCGTGCCAAAAGTTTTTATTTTTCTTTTGCTGTAGAGTTTGTTGCTGCTGTGGTTCCACCATATGGGTTTATTCTATATTTTTACATCATACTTCTGCTGCCTGGAAAGTGATATTTCAATGCAAGGGTTAAGTTAGGAACAAAAGTGAGTATCGTATGTGCCTGCTTTTACTACAGGATATCCAGCATGAAGAGCTTCTAAATTTCCTTAGGTCATTTGGGAATGCTAAAAGGTTGGCCTTAGAAATATCCCTAAATACAGAGGTGTTTGATGCAGTTTTGGTTTGGGTTCTTAGTTAACATATGATGGCCTGGTGATCTGATTTGATCATATAGAAGAACGTTTATGTACGGAGCAGAGAGGCGCTACACTAAGGACTTGTTTAAAGAGACTGGAGCTCCTGGTAGTAGAGAACACTATCTAGAAAAATAATTGAAAATGATCAAGTTAAGGACTTTTTGTGTTGTTAGTGGTGTAGGTTTGTCAGTTAATTGACAGGTATTAAAATTAACAAGGATGACTGTGTCTGGTTTAGTACTTAAGGACTGTAATCAATTGAGGTAGATATCATGGGGAGCTGAAGACATAGACAGGATTTTATATTTTGCAATCATATGGTAATTGGACTTCTTTATTGACACTAGGATATCCAGGAGTTCAAGGTCCTAGTCATGCAGGATATGTCATAAGATAATCATATTTTGCATGAAAATGGAGCACCCTTACCATTGCCAGTGGGTCTTAATGAGTGATAGACACCATAACTATGTAATAAAATTTTGCTGTCACTAAACTGGAACTGTGTTCTGTACTTATACAGATATGGATGTACACAAAGGTCAGGAAAGACTCAGGGTCAGGCATTTTCTTGACAAGTGCAAATTGACATATGCCTGATTTGAAATTTTAAGCTGGAAGGTCTGGAAGACTGAGTTCACCTGAAAAAAGGCATATAGAAAATGTCTTAGCCAATAAACAGGGGCAACAAGTTTAGTGGTCAGTATTCAACCAGGGTGGTAAGATAACAAACAGATTCATAAGTAGACACATAAGGCAGAAGAACAAGAAAATATCACTGATGTTATACAGCTGTCTAAACAACTACTCCATATAACAATGACCAAAGCTCACCTGCTATCCATTCTACAAGGTGTAAATAACACTCCATGGAGAGGCAAACTACATTGTAATCTAGGAGCAGAACAACAGTGCTAATTCCAATAATGCAAACAACTGAGTGCAGCTAACAGAGTAAGATCACAGTGCTAATTGAAAGGATGCAAGCATTTGAAGAGCAGTTAATAAGCAAAAAAATAATTTCCATTCTTTGTGACAAGGCCCCAGTATAAATGTATGGAAAGAGTTCCCTAATGTGCAAAAAAAAAAACAAAACACATTCATGGATATAAGGGAAGACTGAAAGTTTTTTCTTGCAGATAATGGATTTCAGAGTATGGGTGTGACAGTATGGTATTACAATATGGAAGGGCTTGTCAGCCTAGTCAGTTACAGTTTTAAAACTGCGAAACTTCAGGGGCACTTAAGAGCAGCCTAGTAGATATGCTACATCTATATTTTAGTAAATCCTTAGATTCTATTTCACCGCATACTGCTGGGGAAGTGGAAAGGGATATTTTTGCTTACAAATTTGTGAACTGGGTAGAACAGTATCAGAACACAAAGATTAAAAAAACACATTTGAGGGGAATAATACTAGGATACCCCCATCTCTTCTCTCAGCCTTGATGTAGTGATGGGATTTTGTTGAATGTAAGATGGTGGATAGCAGGGGTACAAAAATAGACATCCTTGTTTAATGTTTATGCACCAGAAATGACTGTGGGGGGGTATAATTAATCTATGAATGACACTAACCTGGTGGTGTAGTGTCTGATGCAGGTGTTTGTTTGAGGCTGGTTTTGTACAGGTTAGTGTATAGTGTAGAGAATGGATAGATGGCAGCCTGGTTTCAGTGAAAGCAAGTGCAATGATCTATGTTTTGGTTATTAAGACGTGTGCTGAATATGAGCTGGAAGGGGTTAATATTCTTCCCAGAGAAGTAGAAAAGGATCTTGTAGGTTCGTATCTAGGATTATGAGCCATCAAATGTAATGTGAGAGGGCAGTGGCAAAGGCACACAGAATGTGGAGGTGTGTATCTTGATAGGTTTTGATTCTGAGGACAGAAAGATGCTATTGCTGCTGTAGAGGATAACTTCTAGTCCAGATCTAGCGTAATGTGCATATTTATGAAGTCCTTATGGAGAGAGGGACAGTAAATCTATGAAAGAGAAGTAGTAAGGGCAGTCACCATATTGTATGTCATGAAGTGTGAACAAGGGGTGGTTGCCTGGGAATTATTTTCACTAGAAATAAGGAAGGGATAGTTTCTGTTTAAACTAAGCACACAGAAGACACTGTACGGGAATATGGCTGGGTTGGAAAGAGTCAGTAGAAGTGAGCTTTCAGTCTGAAAACTTAGTATACTCATTTTTCATAAGTCATGAGGGTGTACTTTTTTTGTACTAAAGTGACAGCAGATAGGGGGGGGTCTATATCAGTTCATCGAAGATTCACTTCAGCAAACCTGAGTTCATCAACCCCAAACCACTGAACTTCACTTCCGCGAATGTTCACATCGTAAAAAGATTTCACTAGAGAAAGAAAGCACTTAGCTAACGCCACAAAGGAAGACACACCGCAGCATGTTAAGCCCACTGAAGTGGGGGGCTGTGCCCCCACACCCCCAACGATATATATATATATATATATATATATATATATATATATATATATATATATATATATATACCAACTCTGAGACTGCACTATGGTGAGGAAAGGGCAAAGGTGTGCTGTTGGCCAACTGCTTCCTTTCCCTACTTAAATCTTTCACTGATGTGAACGTTTGAGGACGTGAAGTTCAGTGGTTTGTGGTCAATGAAGTCACGTTCACTAAAGTGAATCTTTGACAAACTGATATAGACCCACAGATGGGTGTAGAACAACTAAGCATTGCTAGAAGGATTAGGCTAGAAGGCTCAAGGGGGATGTCAATGTGGAATGGGGGTAAGGAAATGGGGAAGTAAATTCATGAGGTGAACTGTGTCATTTCAGGCAGACGTGATGGGCATATCTTTTTTATTCATCACTACACATATACATTTGTCAAAATACTCAGTTTATAGCCACAGCCCTGGCTCAGTGCAATTATTTATTTATTTGTATTTGTTTCCCAGGGTAGAGCACTGATCTCCATGGACCTTTTTCAGAGTGGTGTCTGGTTAAGTGACTTGCTCAGAGTCACAAATCTAGGCAGTTGAAGCTGTGGGACTCGTACTTTGCATCGCTGGACTACAAGAAATGATGCAGGTTCATAGGCTTACACTATGCTGTTGATCCAGTGGATCATGTGTAGCCTAGCCATTAAGATCCTAACTAGAATTTAACAAAATACAAATTAAAACCAGACCCCATCATAATATAGTACTTTATAGCTGGTCTTGTCTCCTTTCCATAAGGGCTTGATGAGCTAGACCATGGGTGCACATACAATTGCACATCCATTTTTCAAGGTTGTCCTTAAAAAGGGTCAGAGAGTTACTTTGCTTTACATCGAAAGGAGTCTTTTCCATAAAAGAGTGATTCTCCATGACAGATTATCTATCTCTCCAGTAGGTTCTTTTTATGTTTCAATGGCAGTTTAACTCTCTTGAGCAGGTGTTTAGGATGTTATTAGTTTTACAGATGTGTAGCTGTGTGCGTAGGACCAGATTCGTTGAGGGTCTGTATATTACACAGAGGTCACCAGTTAGAAGCTGATAGGAAACAAAAAAAAAGAGATGAAGGCAGTCATGATAGGTCATGAAGGACATGCCTTTAATTAACTTACTAACAAACACTGTAACCTATCAAGATGGGGCATATTCCTAGACAACTACATATAAAAGGGGGCATTATACTTACTACTGGACAGAAAAGGGAGAGGTAGGGGGATAATGATTTCATTCGAATTAGAAGCTATATCCTGGTGATTAGTCTGGCTATATAAAAGGATTTCCTTACAGTGAACACATGGTAGTCAAACGATAGTTTATTGTTTATGAAAATGTCAAAATCCCTAATGATAGAGTTAATTTTTAAGAGAGTGTCACCTATGTGAAAGCAGCATGGGTAAACAGGTTTGCCAAAGGACAAATTGTTGCATTTTGTGGCATCTAATTTGAGTTCATGGTCCAAACATCACTTGTTAGTGTGTGTTATACCCCTGGGAGAATATGGATGTTAGTTGGGTAATTTATGACAGCTCTAAATTTGCAACTGCCAGCAAATTTCATCAGCCACAGGTCTTTGGTGTCAGCACTGACATCAGAGAAGAAAACACCAAAGAGGAGTTGTCTTAGAACTGATTCCTACTCTTTTTGAAGAGTGTGCTTCCAACACTAATACCAGTGTGCTATCCAATAGGTAATGTAAGGGTTTACTTTTAATTGGAGTAAATTGTCAATAATGCCAGAATGTGGAAGGCATCAACAGCCTTGGCCAAGCCCAGATATGCAGTGTGGACTGAATTGCCAGAGATGAATGCAACTGTGAATGGTTCAAAAAAGTTCAATAGATTTAGGAGGTGGGATCTGCATCTGCCTTTAATAAATGCTAACTGATTTATGTACAGGATTTGGAGACTGCTTATGTACTAATTAATTAGCACTTGTTCTCAATACTTCTCTACTAAGTAAGCACTCTCGTACTAAGTAAAGCACTACATCTACTTACCACCCCTGTGAATACCCACTTCCCTTAAAGGTATACCACTCCCTTATACTGTTCTAGCATGTCGAGTGGTAGATTACTGGCGTCGTCTCCAGTTCAGCTGGTCAATCTGGGCATCTTGAGGCAATGCTACAATTGTCTCATGTACACAGACAACCCTCTCCTCCTCCCAACAAACACAAATACATGTGAGAGATGCAACTATATAGCCAAACTGGAGGCTGAACTCTCTCAACTCAGGGCTGGCATGACCAGACAGGAGGAGATGGCAACCACACACACAACAATCCCAGTCCCACATAGACCTACCACAACTGCAAACCAAACACATAAAAACACAAAGACATACTCGAGGCTCTAATAAAAAACTTACCAAAACAACAGAGGCTCCCAAAGCAGACATCCAAAAGTCCACCACCTCAAAACAAAACACATGCAACACATACTTCAATAAATCAGTGTGTCGACCAATCGCAGCCCTTAAGGCCAAACACCTTGCCTGACACACTAGTAATAGGTGACTCCATAGTCAGACACACTGATGTCCCACTGACCAGGCTGAACAAGGAGAAGGTGACTGTGAGCTGTCTATCGGGAGCTAGGATCCGCCACATAACACACGCACTCAGGTCACTCCAAAGCAAGTACAAATATGACTCCGTCATTGTCCATGCTGGTGTGAATGACCTGAGACGTACCTCCCTGGACTACATGAAAAGAGTCATAGAGGAGCTCTCCGATTATGTAGCCCAGGCTGGTATGACCCTGACCCTGAGCAGCATCTTGCCCTCACCAAGAATGATACCACAATACAAAGTCAAGATGATCAGCTTTAACAATTGGCTCAAGTACTGGTGTCATTCTAAGGGGATCCAATGTCTGTCTGCCTGGGATGATATGTTGGACAAGCCACACTGCTTCGCAAGGGATGGCTTACACCTGTCACCACTGGGCTTCCGGATATTGGCTAAGGCTCTTGCCACCCCCATAGTGCCTTTTTTAGGCAAGGCTCAAAAGACAAACCCACCTCCTTAGAAAACAAAAATGGAAAAAACTAAGGGTAATGCTGCTCAACGCCAGAAGTCTAAATCTCAAGATGCAGGCACTTGATGCACTCCTCAGCATGGAGAACATCGACGTCTGTGCAGTAAGTGAAACCTGGTTCAAGGCTCCTGAGGGCACCCCAGCACTACCAGGCTATACCTCGTATCATGCTTTTCGGCCCCAAAACCCGGGCCGAACCACAAAGGGAGGGGGAGTGTCCATATTCATAAAGGACACCCACACCTCCAGGTTAGTAGCAACACATGAAGCATCAGTGACCATACAGGTGCAACTAACCATAGGCAAAACTGCTATACAACTGGTAGCATGTTACAGACCACCCTCCCAATCTCAAGAACCCCACTCAGCCTTCCTGAAGACATTGGAGGATATGAATGTATCACAAAATACCATCATAATGGGAGACTTCAACTACCCAAACATAGATTGGGTACATTATTCTAGCCCTAGTACCCTAGCCCAAAGGTTCCTGGAATTCATAAATTGAAATGCACTGGAACAACTAGTCACCTCTCCCACTAGGGGAGATAATATACTAGACCTGATCATCACAAACATGGGGACAAAATGCTCCACACCGGAAGTATACCCCTCACTAGTGAGATCTGACCACAAACTAATCACCCTGGATATACATATCCCACCTCCATCCCCAGCACAAAAGACCACAGTGAAAAACTTCTCAAAAGCAGACTTCACTCTTCTTAAGACTGAGATGGTATCCTTTAAGCCCACTGTGCCAGTGGATACCACATCCCACAATGCCGAATCCTTCACAAATGCTTTCTATGGACATCTCCAAGAATGCATGGATCATGCAATCCCAAACAAATCCAAGTCCCTCTCCACCAAATGTAAGCGTCCTGTCTGGTGGACCTCAGCCATAAACAAATTGTATAACAAAAGAAGGAAGCTACTGCACGTCAGAGCGAAATCCCATGAAGGGAAGACATCTCTGATCAACATTAGCAGAAAACTACATTCTCTCATAAAAAAATCCAAGGCAAACTTTGAGAGAAAAATCGCTAAGGACACTAAAGATAACCACAAAGCCTTCTTCAGCTATGTTAGAAACCTGGGCGGAAACCCTCAGATATGCTCAGAGTTGGTTCACAACAACAAAAAATACACTGAACCCACAGATATTGCTAACATTCTGGCTGACAGGTTCAGTGCAAATTTCTTACCTCCTTCACCCCCAAAAGAGAAATACTTATCCCAGCTGAATGTAATCTCCCTGTCATCTCAGATGTCCAAGTGAGAACCGCCCTAAACAAAGCAAAAACACAGCATCAATGGGACCTGGCGGTATCCCGGGTGTGTTACGTGAACTCCAAGAGGAGCTAAACCCACACATAAAAATGCTATTTAACCTTAGCCTTACTTCGGGATATGTACCTGAACACTGGCGTACAGCAACAGTGGTCCCACTCCACAAGGGGGTGCCTCTACAGACCCTGGAAACTACCGCCCCATAAGCTTGACTAGCTTGGTCTGCAAAGCTATGGAAAGAATCATTATGGAACTCATAAACGGAGACATAGGGGACCTACAGACACTTGACCCCACCTAGTTCGGCTTTGTAAAGGGCAGATCTTGCCTTTTAAACCTGGTTGACTTTTTCAAAACAGTCACTAGAGCCATTGATGAGGGCAAAGCAGTCCATACAGCATACCTGGACTTGGCTAAGGCCTTCGACACAATACCCTACTCAGGCATCATAGATAAGCTAAACAGCTTAAAAGTAAACCCTTATGTCACTAGATGGGTTGCAAACTGGCTAAAGGACAGAACCAATAAAGTTAAAATTGCTGGAGCAATGTCAGACTCAAAGCCAGTCACAAGTGGTGTCCCACAGGGATCTGTCCTGGGACCCCTCTTGTTCGGCATTTATTTCTCAGATGTTAAAGCAAACATGGGAGGGCTGTGGCTGACAAAGTTCGCAGATGACTGCAAACTAGGCGCCATAGTCGATACACCAGCAGATACACACATCCTACAAAAAGGCCTCACTGAACGGACAACTGGTGCCGTAGTCACGGCCTTAAACTAAATGCCAAAATGTATAGTCATCCCTTTTGGAAAAACAAATTACCCACAAATTATCACATAGACAGCAACCCACTGAGTACGGAAAAAGTAATCAGAGACCTAGGGACCCAAGTAGACAGCGACCTCTCATTTGACACCCACGTTGCCAAAGTGGTTAGAAAAACATTCTACCTTGCACACCTCATCATGAAGGGTTTCACATCCAGATCCAAGGATGTCATTGTACCCCTATATTCCTCCCTCATCAGACCCATGATTGAGTACAATGCCCCATTTGGTATGTACCTCACCCAGCACTTGCAACAGCTGGAGAGACCACAAAAGTACCTCACCAAAAGGATCAAGGGTCTCCAACATATGTCTTATTCTGCCAGACTAAAGAAACTTCAGCTCTATTCAGTAGCATACCACCTGCTCAGAGGTGATCTCTGCCTGAAGTACAAGGCCATGTCCAATCAGGATCTGATGGACATGCTCCACCTCAAAAAATCCAAATCCATCAGGACCACGAGAGCTAAAGACTTAAACCTCGGCACAAGTATGAATAGGACATGCTGGAGGGATAGATTCATAACCCAGAGGCTTCCCATGCTTTGGAACAGGATCCCAGTTCGTATTAGGCAGAGCCCCTCACTGACTCTCTTCAAGAGAAATCTTGATGAGTGGATGGGAGATCGTAAGTTTACCCCAGGGGTCACATCTGTGTCACTGCTAGACAGGGGCACAGTAAACTAATTTTATTATATAAGGGGACCTTCACTGTGTCACTACTAGACAGAGGCACAGTATTCTAGATTTATTCTGTACATTTTTGTACCATTTCATGGGGTGGCAAAAGCCACATCACTATGGCTAGGCTTACAAATGCCCCAGGGCAGATAGCCTAGTACTATACTATGAAACTATGAAACTATGAATAAGTTCCACAATGATATACTTCAATGTCTTACAGATATGGCTGGTGAGGCTTATAGGTCTATAGTTACCTGGATCAGTTGTGGATCCACCTTTAATGAGTGGGATGACTGCAGTAGTTATCCATACCTCTAATAAGATTCCAGTGGAAAATAGGCTTAGTAACTGGTCTGCCAGACAATGTTCGGTGCTGACAAGAAAACAGCTCTGGCACAATATCCAGGATCATGGAGACAGTTTCGTTAGCTGTGGAGACACCACTCAGGAATTGCTCAGAGGACATCTGCAGGGGTGGCAGAGGCATGATAACGTGCTGTAGAATGTTTGTGAGAGATAAAGGAGTGATATTTGAGTATAATTTGTACATTTGTAGTGTCTTCAGGGCATGAGTATTTGGTGTTAATTTGTATTAGCTCAGAGCATTACTGTGCAACGGTTGTGTCTTCAGGGCATGAGTATTTGGTGTTAATTTGTATTAGCTCAGAGCATTACTGTGCAATGGTTGTGTCTTCAGGGGATGAGTATTTGGTGTTAATTTATATTAACTCAAAGCATTACTGTGTAGTACTTCTGACTTAGCTTAAGAAGGCTTTGTGGCTATCTTTAGTATGGGTGGCAATTTTCAATGTGTGCTTGCATTTGAAGGATTTCATTTTGTTTTTCTAAATTCTTTTTTGATCTTTTTGAGTTCACCTCTAGCTGATGAGGTTTTACGTTTGCTCTTATGGGCTGAGTTCCTTCCTCTTATTATATAGTTTATTTATACTGGGATTGCATCAAATGGGCTTGTTCTGGAATTTGGCACTGTATTTGTGCCTTACTGGGACGGAAGCCTCGATGCAAGCCTGGAGGTATGCACAGAACTTATCAGTGAATATGGCAACATGTAAGGTGGGGTCACAAGATGAAAAAGGTTGTCTGAATTTCATCAGGTCCTGAGTCACCTGGAGTAAATGCTGATCTGGCAATGTTTTGCTGAAGATTTTGCCTCTCAAAACAATTGCACATACACCATAAATTAAAATGGTACATGTAAACCCCAAAATGATGAAATTTTTAAGTGGTATAGGTATGATGTTATATTACTACATGTTGCATATTTAATATAATTTCTAGGATATGTACTACAGACAAAAGAGTAGCCAAGCTACTCCACTGCTGGGGGAGGGGGGTAATACTTTGCAAGTCATATATTTCATAAAATCATAGAATCATAGGATCATAGGAAATTACTATGCTAATGGTCCTAGGGCCCTTACAAGCCTAGCCAAGTTCTACCCTTGTTTCCACGATCAGCACCTATTGCCCCTGTCCAAGAGAGACACAGGAGGAACCCCCGGGGTTAATTTAAAGTTACCCATCCAATTGTCCAAATTGCAATTGAAGAGGGCCAATGAAGTACTCTGTTTGACGTGAAGTGGGACTCTGTTCCAAAGGTGTGGTAACCTCTGGGAGACAAATCTGTCCCTCCAGCAGGTTCTATTAATATCACATACCAGGTTAAGTTCTTTAGAGAGAGTAACCCGTGTGCCATTTGACTGATCTACTTTATTGTTTCTTCAAAGAGCACTGCCCTTTTAAGGATTTAATTTTCTGCTCATTTGTAAAGTACCCTTCTGAAATGCCCCTAAACATATCTGACTGTTCTTCGAATTTATTTTGCATCACTTCCAGAGGGCACTCAGGAAAGGAAGTGCCATACATCTAATTTCACTATATTACTTTCATAACAGAAATGTTGCTTGGCAGAGAATGCCTTGCATTAGGTGCATTTAAGAAACATTTGCCAGTGAAGCATTCTTTCTATAGTCGGCTTGTTAAGCATACTCATTAGATTCCGTATACCAATTTATGAGGGCTAAACAGGATTATACTTGTTTTAGTGTATAAATAAATCAATCATTATGTATTTTTCATTTCTGTTAGTGCATTACATATATAGTTATTTGCATTCTTTTACTGGGAAAGTTCGACTGGGTGGAGCGATCCCTTTTCATTGGAGGCCCATGGAGAAAAGCTCCAAAGACTATACAATAATTACAGCATAGAAAACAGTACAAAATTATTTATGTCATGAACAATAAATGATAAAAGCAACCGATTTTGCTTGATGTGATGTCACCTAGGAGAGCATATCTTCTGCAAAACAGATATTATCAGAGCAATACAGAGTTTAATAATGCATATAGTTTTGTTGCCTAATTTTAAGAAAGTCAGAATTAACTCAATTTTGCAGAAGTGAGAAACTTCATTTGGAAACTGATATTTCTAGGTTATTTTGGTAAATGATAACTACTCCACCATCTTTATTTTTTCCTGCTAGGTGTATGAATATTACAGTCAAGTGGAAGTATTTGTTTCTTTGTTTTTGTTTTGTGGTTTTAACAAACTTTCTATCATAACAAGAATGTATGAGAAGTGAAGTGTTATCCAGGAGTGAATTTCAGTTAATTTACTGCAAAAATATTTACGGTTTATGTTGAAGAGTTTGATTCCTGAGTTGTTAGAGACATGCAAACATGGAGTAAGGACAGAGAGTTCAGTTTGATGTCAGGTCTGTTAAAACAGGCCTCTGGCAGATATTTACAGAATGATAAGTAACTGAGGATTGCTGATTTGGTCCTGGGTTGGTATGAATATCACAGCATATCTGGAGAATGTTGCATAAATACGTTTGAGAGACATGGTATGGATTTTATTTTTTACATTGTGTAGAATTAACTGGTATGTATTTGTGTTAGAAGATTTGATTATATATTACAGATGCTAGAAAATATACTGTAAGGGTTGTGAGACGTTATAGGTTGGATGGATGGGGCTTGAATTGTGGACATCATGCAGGAACAGTAGGTGATTTTAAAATGTAATGTGAGCAAGAAAAAAAATGAAAATAAGAATTTTTAAGCACACGCAAACACAACACCAGAGGGTAAATATTCCAGTGGTTGTAGCAATATAAAAAATAACTCCAAAAAATAGAACTAAATATAACATACATGGGAATCAAGCAAGCGGTCAACAACAAAAAATTCCAAAAAAGGAACGCGGACTATAGAACCAGTCCAAGTTTAATAACAGAAGTAAGCGCTTTCACCTTTCGGCTTCATCAGACATGATTTAAAAAACAATCTGTCGTTTAAATATACAATCCTTACATTCAATTGGTAAATAGAGCAGTGACATCATTTAAACAGATATTCTAAAAATTTTTTTTATATAAATAGATTAAAAATGAATGTTTATAATAAATGAATAATTAACTCACACACTAACAGTGTGTACTATAAATACATGAAAAATGCATAATAGTACAGCATAAAAACATGAATATCTTAAACTAACACCTAATAACTCTATGACACATATAAAATAAATTAATAATTATGAATTACTCTGCATGAATAAATAAAACAAAATTGTAATACTTATAATTTCTGCCATCTATAAAGGACATAAGCAAAATAATAATCAGTTTTTCAAGCAGAGACTGTAATTCTTCGCTTCCATAATATGGGTTTTAATGAGGCTTTATCATTCAGCCCAGGCACACTATCTGCTAAACATCTAATAATCCACCTAAGTTCACTTTCTTCAGTTATGGTAACAATGTCACCACCTCGTATACTCGATTTAAAAACTTGCATGACTAAGAAAATGAAAGTATGACTCGGGCCCCTATCTATAAAATGTTTCGCTAAAGCATTAGTATGGGTACCTACACGCATATGGTAAACATGTTCCCTAAGTTTCCTATTAGTCTTTCCTATATAGAAACACTCACAGGAAATGCACCTCGCTAAATAAACTACATGTTCACTCTGACAATTAGTATTAGTATGAAAGGTGAACTCTTCCCCTGTAACTGGATGTACAAACGAGGTCCTCTCATCTATATATGGACACTGTTTACACTTCTTACAGTGATGTGTGTTCCCTAAATCAAAAGAAGAATGATAGAAAGCCCTGTCTAATGGACGTTGACAGAGCATACGCTTCAAATTCTTCTTATTCCTAAATACATAGCCTGGTTTAGGTCCTACTACTTTACTAATATTCTCATCTAATAGAAGTATATCCCAATACTTCTGGAATACATCTTTAATCTTACCTACATCTGAGGTGTAAAACATTGATAGCCTTAAGTGTCCCATATTATAGAGGCTCTGCACTTGGTTCTCAATGGACCCTCCTTCAGAAAAATATGGTTTGGCTCTAGTTGTCCTAAGGGAAGTTGCAACACTAATAGCTTCATCAACCTCACATTGTCTATAACGTCTCTCCAATAACTTTTCCTTGAGATTAGAGACCTCCAACTCAAAACCATCATCAGTCGGATTAAGTCTCGAGGCCCTCATGGCCTGACCCTTTACTAAATTCTTAAAAACGAATGGAGGGTGCATGCTATCCTTATGAAGTAGGGTATTCCTATAACATGCCTTACGATAGATAGCTGTGTTCAATAAGTCATTACCAAGCCTAACTATATCATCATCAAGGAAAGAGATACTATATCTAGAATAGTTAACAGTAAAACTAAGAAAACTAGTTTAATTGTTAACAACTGATACCAATGAAAGTAAATCTTCTTCAGTGCCAAACCAAATGAAGAACAGGTCATCTACAAAGCATTTATAGAACGAAACATTACTCTGGAACTCAGGTAGAGAAAAGAGTTGTTCTTCCTCCCATTTGGCCATTACTATATTGGCGTAGCTATTGGCACATGAAGTGCCCATAGCTACGCCATCATTTTGTAGAAAAAACTCATTGTTAAAAGTAAAGACATTGTTCTGCAGGACCGTCTCTAAAAATAGAGTTAACTGGTCTATTACAACAGGAGTCAAATCTGAATGTTCAGACAAATATTGATGTACCATAGATACTCCCAAGTCATTGGGAATTACTGTGAACAGACTCTTTACATCCATGGTGACAAGAATGTAAGGTATATCATCAGGTATTCCCCTCGTGAATGTATATAACTAAGAGAAATTGCTTACTGTCCCTTAGAATAGTGGAATTCGCATTGACTACTGGTCTAAGAAAATACTCCAAATATAATGACAGGGGTTCTGTGACCCAGCCTCTCCCAGCTACTATCGGGCATAAAGGTGGTTTCTCCAAAGACTTGTGAATCTTGGGAAGGCCCTGAGTAGCTGGGATAAGTGGCTTATTAACTCTCAAAAATTTTAATAAAGTATAATCTGTATCACAACTTTTATAAAGATCATCTAACATGTCATAGATCTTAAATATCTTGTTGGTGACATCATCTAACTCAATCCTAGAATAAGAGGTCCTGTCACTCAACATTAACCTCATATTAGCTAGATAATCATCTAGGTCCATTACAACAATAGGACCTCCCTTATCTGCGAGACGAATGACTATCGAAGAATCCTTTGAGAGATCAAACAAGGCTCTTCTCTGTTGGAAACTAAGATTCTGTCTACACTGTTTCCTACCTTTCAATTTATTAAACATACTTAATTTATGTAGATCTTGTTCCACTAACCTAGTAAAAGTATCTACCAATGGATGTAAGGAAGGAACATACTGGCTTGGGGTATGAAAAGTCTTACTATTATCTTGCCCACTAGCTTCCGCAAATTCCAACTTTAATTGTACATTTCTTGCGAAAAGTCTGGTATCTAAAACCGTATCTGTAATATTGCTTACCCCACTGGGAATAAATGTTAATCCTTTGTTTAGAACTTGAATCTCATACTTAGTTAAAACCTTATGAGATAAATTAAGCACTAAGGATTGGGAACACGTTCCCACATTTGGGTACGGGGGAGAACACACTGGACCCACCCTCAAGAAAATGTGGGAACGTGTTCCCAATCCTTAGTGCTTAATTTATCTCATAAGGTTTTAACTAAGTATGAGATTCAAGTTCTAAACAAAGGATTAACATTTATTCCCAGTGGGGTAAGCAATATTACAGATACGGTTTTAGATACCAGACTTTTCGCAAGAAATGTACAATTAAAGTTGGAATTTGCGGAAGCTAGTGGGCAAGATAATAGTAAGACTTTTCGTACCCCAAGCCAGTATGTTCCTTCCTTACATCCATTGGTAGATACTTTTACTAGGTTAGTGGAACAAGATCTACATAAATTAAGTATGTTTAATAAATTGAAAGGTAGGAAACAGTGTAGACAGAATCTTAGTTTCCAACAGAGAAGAGCCTTGTTTGATCTCTCAAAGGATTCTTCGATAGTGATTCGTCTCACAGATAAGGGAGGTCCTATTGTTGTAATGGACCTAGATGATTATCTAGCTAATATAAGGTTAATGTTGAGTGACAGGACCTCTTATTCTAGGATTGAGTTAGATGATGTCACCAACAAGATATTTAAGATCTATGACATGTTAGATGATCTTTATAAAAGTTGTGATATAGATTATACTTTATTAAAATTTTTGAGAGTTAATAAGCAACTTATCCCAGCTACTCAGGGCCTTCCCTAGATTCACAAGTCTTTGGAGAAACCACCTTTATGCCCGATAGTAGCTGGGAGAGGCTGGGTCACAGAACCCCTGTCATTATATTTGGAGTATTTTCTTAGACCAGTAGTCGATGTGAATTCCACTATTCTAAGGGACAGTAAGCAATTTCTCTTAGAGTTATATACATTCACCAGGGGAATACCTGATGATATACCTTACATTCTTGTCACCATGGATGTAAAGAGTCTGTTCACAGTAATTCCCAATGACTTGGGAGTATCTATGGTACATCAATATTTGTCTGAACATTCAGATTTGACTCCTGTTGTAATAGACCAGTTAACTCTATTTTTAGAGACGGTCCTGCAGAACAATGGCTTTACTTTTAACAATGAGTTTTTTCTACAAAATGATGGCGTAGCTATGGGCACTTCATGTGCCAATAGCTATGCCAATATAGTAATGGCCAAATGGGAGGAAGAACAACTCTTTTCTCTACCTGAGTTCAGGAGTAATGTTTCGTTCTATAAACATTTTGTAGATGACCTGTTCTTCATTTGGTTTGGCACTGAAAAAGATTTACTTTCATTGGTATCAGTTGTTAACAATTTAACTAGTTTTCTTAGTTTTACTGTTAACTATTCTAGATATAGTATCTCTTTCCTTGATGTTGATATAGTTAGGCTTGGTAATGACTTGTTGAACACAGCTATCTATCGTAAGGCGTGTTATAGGAATACCCTACTTCATAGGGATAGCATGCACCCTCCATTCGTTTTTAAGAGTTTAGTAAAGGGTCAGGCCATGAGGGCCTCGAGACTTAATCTGACTGATGATGGTTTTGAGTTGGAGGTCTCTAATCTCAAGGAAAAGTTATTGGAGAGACGTTATAGACAATGTGAGGTTGATGAAGCTATTAGTGTTGCAACTTCCCTTAGGACAACTAGAACCAAACCATATTTTTCTGAAGGAGGGTCCATTGAGAACCAAGTGCAGAGCCTCTATAATATGGGACACTTAAGGATATCAATGTTTTACACCTCAGATGTAGGTAAGATTAAAGATGTATTCCAGAAGTATTGGGATGTACTTCTATTAGATGAGAATATTAGTAAAGTAGTAGGACCTAAACCAGGCTATGTATTTAGGAATAAGAAGAATTTGAAGTGTATGCTCTGTCAACGTCCATTAGACAGGGCTTTCTATCATTCTTCTTTTGATTTAGGGAACACACATCCCTGTAAGAAGTGTAAACAGTGTCCACATATAGATGAGAGGACCTCGTTTGTACATCCAGTTACAGGGGAAGAGTTCACCTTTCATAATAATACTAACTGTCAGAGTGAACATGTAGTTTATTTAGCGAGGTGCATTTCCTGTGAGTGTTTCTATATAGGAAACTTAGGGAACGCATAAGGGAACATGTTTACCATATGCGTGTAGGTACCCATACTAATGCTTTAGCGAAACATTTTATAGATAGGGGCCCAAGTCATACTTTCATTTTCTTAGTCATGCAAGTTTTTAAATCGAGTATACGAGGTGGTGACATTGTTACCATAACTGAAGAAAGTGAACTTAGGTGGATTATTAGATGTTTAGCAGATAGTGCGCCTGGGATGAATGATAAAGCCTCATTAAAACCCATATTACGGAAGCGAAGAGTTACAGTCTCTGCTTGAAAAACTGATTATTATTTTGCTTATGTCCTTTATAGATGGCAGAAATTATAAGTATTACAATTTTGTTTTATTTATTCATGCAGAGTAATTCATAATTATTAATTAATTTATTTTATATGTGTCATAGAGTTATTAGGTGTTAGTTTAAGATATTCATGTTTTTATGCTGTACTATTATGCATTTTTCATGTATTTATAGTACACACTGTTAGTGTGTGAGTTATTCATTTATTATAAACATTCATTTTTAATCTATTTATATAAAAAAAAATTTTAGAATATCTGTTTAAATGATGTCACTGCTCTATTTACCAATTGAATGTAAGGATTGTATATTTAAATGACAGATTGTTTTTTAAATCATGTCTGATGAAGCTGAAAGGTGAAAGTGCTTACTTCTGTTATTAAACTTGGACTGGTTCTATAGTCCGCGTTCCTTTTTTGGAATTTTTTGTTGTTGACCGCTTGCTTGATTCCTGTGGATGTTATATTTAGTTCTATTTTTTGGAGTTATTTTTTATAAGAATTTTTAAGATGTAAAGGAGTATTTTCTAGTTTGGAAGTTCAGAAACAGAATGACTAAGATGGAAAATATGAGATGAGAAGAAAAGATAGTTTTAATAATGCATACTGGTAGTTACTGGGAAAGTGCAGCATACTGGTAAAACAGGGAAAGGAGTAGTTTAAGAGTCACTAGTTGCAGTAAACTAATGCGGTTAGTTGTCAGTTAAGGAGATGCAGAGAGGCAAATTGGAGAGGGGAGGGTGGGAGATGTGAGAGAATATAGATAAGTGTGTATTAAGTAATGGGAGGTATAGTAAGTCACCATGCGTGTTAGAGACATTATTAAGAGGTGGGAGTGCAGGGATGCAGTGTTCCTGCCTAAGAATTAGGGTGAGAAGTGTGAAATGATAAAAAAAAGGGTAAGATCTGTAAACACGTATTGGTATTTGTCAATATAAAAGATAAAAAAGATAGCACAACTGAACAGTCTTTTTTTTTTTCAAACATCTTTGTTAAATTTACATATATGACAAAGGCAATCTTACATTACAACTGAACAGTCTTATGTGTATACAAGAAACTGTAGATAGTGTAGAGGGTGGTTGTTGAGACTAATGTCGGAGGAGTTAGAATAATGTAGTTAATGTGGCTGAGAATTGTTTTACATGTGGGAAAAATTATGAACAGAAATTAGCTGAGTGGCTTGATAGTGGGTACAACTTTGGAGAAGTTGATTGTGGATAGAAACTGGGGGTGGGTTTAGGTAGGGGATTCAAGCAAAACCAAGTAAAGGGAGAATAAAAATACCATGGCTGCTCTGTGTCTAGGAGTTTGTCCATAAAGAATCTCTGGAAAAGAAGAGTAATCAGAGTCTAGTAGCAGTGTGTTCTCTGAGTAGCTTTCCAACAAGGGCATACGGAGGGTTACTAGTAGGTAATACCCCAAGTGTGTGGCACCTCCAGCTGCCATTACCTTTACCTAAAGTTAAGGAAAATAACTAGAATGCTGTGGCACAGTTTAGCAACTCTGTGCGAATTGGAGTTGGCTGATTGCCAATCAATCCTCCATGTTGACTGATTTGATTGCAGTATCAGTAGAGTGCAGACAAGTTAGACAAAAGTGTTGTGGGTTATATACAAAGTTATAGCGAGGCTTCCACCCTCAAACAGGAAAGACCTACTCTAAGGTCATTTAAAAAACAATTACTCATAAAACGCTTCAAAACACCTTGTCTTACATTGTTGTCCCTGCTCTCTTACTGTGTCTGATGGTGGTTACTCTAGGGCTGGAGAGAAGTCTTTCCAAGAAATGAGACTCAGTATTGACCATTGTAGGACAAATGAAAGAAGAGATGAGTAATTATTATGTCACTATGGTATTGAATGGCTGAGAATTGTGGATGCCTTATCTGCAATAGAGAATGAAAAAAGAAAAAAATCCATCAAAGGTATTAGTCTTACCTGAAACAGAGTAAGGTAAAAAGCATCACTATCAGCAAGGACGAGTAGGAAAGGACAAAAGTGTTAGGATAAGAAAGGACAATGAGGGACTGTCTTCATAGTTTCTACAACATAACATGCTATATTGTGCCACTAGTTATTTGCAAACAATAAGTTAGGTCCGAAGAGTCAGTTCAAAGGACTAACCAAATAAGCTCAATAACTGTTATCTAATCAGGGAGACAGCTGCAAAAAAGTCCACTACATACTGTGACTTTAGTATGAAGGATGACTACAGCGCCTTCAAAGAACAGACTGAAGGAAAGAGTATAGCAGCCAATAAGATGAACTGAAAGAAATTCAGAGATACAGAGACCTTTCTGATAATGAAAAGAGTCTTTGGACCATTGTACTTACCTGATTAACAAATATAAAATAAAATAAATAAACAGTGTCGTGACAATATGTAAAGATACTGATCCTGAAATATGTTACGTTTGATATAAGGTTGATTAGAACACAATACAATTAAAGCATAATCTGTTAAGCCAAGAGAGATGAACATAAATTGTAAAACATGTGCAAAGTAGTATGTTAGCAATGAGGACAACTGAAGGGGATGATAGGAAGGAGTAGCTGTGTACTGACACTATGTCCTATTTCTGGGGGGGGGGTGGAATCCGAGGGAGGCAGGGCAGATGACAGGTATGTCAGTGAGCAGAAAAGGACAGAGAGATGTATTTAGTTAATGTAGACATAGATATATGCTGGGTAAAAAGTGAAAGGAAAGGAAAGTTGTATACTCTTGACCTTGGTTTAGTTCAATTTAAGAGATGAAATCCAAAGGGGGGTAGTTAAACAATAAATAAAAGTAACAAATGGGGGGGCTCTTTGATGATAAGTAAATATAGCAAGGAAGGTAGTTCATCATGGATGCTAACAGAGCTTTGCAGTTCAAAAAGTAATCACATCAGTACATACAACAGAATCAGGTAAACATGGCCACTGGAGGAAAATGCAAAAGGACATGGAGAAACTAAGGAAGCCAGTGACGGAATGTCAAGTAGGGTACTAACACAACATTTGTATTATGGGCTATTACATACACTTAAAAAATATTGCAGACAAAAGTCAATCACAATGCTACATAGTTTTGCATTGTGGTGAGCATGTCAATTCACAACAGTATTTGAGGAAGAAAACTTAAGCATCACATATAAGAAGAATGGCAGAACTGCCATTTTGTAGATGTTTGTATCAAATAACACAGAATTTTACACTTAAAGGCAGGAACTTGCCAGCTTACATCCTTGTCTTACTTTGCAAATGAAACATGCAACAATAGAATGGACAAATTGAAATACAAAAAATAATCCTTTATAAATGCCCAAGTTCCTACAGGAAGGTGGAAGGCCATACATGTATTATGTGTGTGTGTGTGTGTGTGTGTGTGTATATATGGGTCTACCTCAAAAGGCTGAAATCGCACATTGCGGAAGACAAAATGAATGAGATGACATCGCAGAAACTTCAGTTGCACAAACCACCAGAATGTCGAAGGATTTCACAGGGTAAGTAACCAGGTAGCCAGCAAGGGGAAATTGCCCTTTTCCCCACTGTACTGCTATCCCAGAGTTGGTATATTTAGTTAGGGGAGGTGTGGGGGATGCAGACCCCCCACAATGGGGGTGTGGTGGGTGTAGGCCCCCACCAGAGTGGGTATGAGGTAGTGTGGTGTGTTTCATTGTAAGATTGTGGCAAATTGGATACTTACCCTGTGAAATTCTTCAGCACTCCGGTTGTTCGTGCAACTGAAGTTTTGGAAATGTCTTCTCGTTCATTTCATCTTAGCTAATGCGGGATTTCATAGACCTATTGATATATATATATATATATATATATATATATATATATATATATATATATATATATACATATATATATATATATATATATATATACATACACACACATAAAAACTTGAAGATCTCAATACATTAAGGAAGGGGTCTGTTCCCTCATCCTGACCATAATTATATATATATATATATATATATATATATATATATATATATATATATATATATATATATATATATATATACAAATTCAAAAATCTCACCACAGTGTGGAATGGGTGTATTTCCTGATCCTGACCATAATTATTTATATATACAAACTCGAAGATATCACTACAGTGTGGAAGGGGTATATTCCCTGATCCTGACCATAATTATATATTCCCTGATCCTGACCATAATTGTGTGTATGTACAGTGGATATAAAAAGTTTACACACCCCTGTTAAAATGCCAGGTATTTGTGATATAAAAAATGAGACCACAATAAATCATTTCAAAACTTTTCTCACCTTTAATGTGACCTATAACCTGTACAATTCAATTGAAAAACAAACAAATCTGTTAGGGGAAAAAATATAAAAAATAAAAAATGTACCATAAGCTGGTTGCATAAGTGTGCACACCCTTAAACTAATACTTTGTTGAAGCATCTTTTGATTTAATTACAACATTCAGTCTTTTTGGGTAGGTGTTTCTCAGCAAGGCACATCTTGACTTGTTAATATTTGCCTACTCTACCTTGCTAAAGTGCTCTGAATCTGTCAGATTGTATGGGCATCTCTTGTGCACAGCCTTCTTCAGGTCACCCCACAGATTTTCTATTGGATTTAGGTCTGGGCTCTGGCTAGGCCATTCCAAAACTTTAATTTTCTTCTGGTGAAGCCATTCTTTTCTTGATTTGGATGTATGCTTGGGGTCATTGTCATGTAGAAAGGTGAAATTCTTCTTCATCTTCAACTTTCTAGCAGATGCCTGAAGGTTTTGGGCCAAAAGTGACTGGTATTTGGAATTGTTCACAATTCCCTCCACCTTGACTAAAGCCCCAGTTCCAGCTGAAGAAAAGCACCCCCAAAGCATGAAACTGCCACCACCATGCTTCACCATGGGGATGGTGTTCTTTTGGCGATGCAAAGTGCTGTTTTTGCTCCAAACATACCTTTTGGAATTGTGGCCAAAAAGATCAACCTTGGTATCATCAGATCATAACACATTTTCCCACATGCTTTTATGAGAATTGATGTATTGTTTTGCAAATTTTAGCCGGGCCTGGATGTTTTTCTGTGTAAGAAAAGGCTTCTGTCTTGCAACCCTACCCCATAGCCCAGACATATGGAGAATACGTGAGATTGTTGTCACATGCAGTACACAACCAGTACTTGGCCAAAATTCCTGCAACTCCTTCAGTGTTGCTGTAGGTCTCTTGGCAGCTTCCCTAACCAGTTTTTCTCTTGTCTTTTCATCAATTTTGGAGGGACGTCCAGTTCTTTGCAACGTCACTGTTGTCCCATATTTTCTCTACTTTTTGATGACTGCCTTCACTGTGTTACATGGTATATCTAATGCTGCAGAATTTTTTTTGTACCCTTCTCCTGAATGATACCTTTCAACAATGAAATCCCCTTGATTTTTTGTAACCTCTCTGCGAACCATGGCTTTTGCTGTAACAGGCAACTGTGTAAATGTCAGAAAAATCCTACTAGGACAACTGAACTTTATTTGGGGTTAATCAGAGTCTCTTTAATTGATTGCAGGTGTGTACCCAGGAAGACTGAATCCTGTAATTAAATCAAAATGTGCTTCAACAAAGTATTAGTTTAAGTGTATGCACACTTATACAACCATCTTATTGTATGTTTTTTTATTTTCTATATTTTTTCCCCTAACAGATTTGTTTGTTTTTCAATTGAATCATACAGGTTATAGGTCACATTAATGGTGTGAAACCCACCACAGTGTGGAAGGGGCATATTCTTTGATCCTGAACTTACAGTGACCTCTAACTGCCTTCTGTTGAAGAAACCACTCAACAACGAAAGACTATAGTCCCATATATATATATATATATATATATATATATATATATATATATATATATATATATATAGATATGTACACACACACTACAGACACAGACACACACATACGCACACACAATATCGAACTACAACATCTCTTTAAATAAGCAGTACTAATAACGCTAAGTGCATGTAGTGTGTCATGTGGACAACCACCTTTGTTAGCCATGTTAGTAAGTAACCCATACTCATCCAGATGGTATTTCTGTACCCCTGCATAGTGATCACATCAGTACCAAAACAAAGTAAAGAACATTTTTTGTATATGTGTATGTGGGTCTGTCTGACTCAGTACATCCACACCACTGGATGCTCATCAGGACCTTGTTGGTCTGTATGCCTTGTAAAGCTAATTCTACTGTAGGAATAGGTACTGTGTCGGGCAGGCTTTACAGAGGACTTAGCATCATGACTAGCAGAGTTATTGCATTTTTCAAAAATGATGCAAATGATATATATTGTCCCCTGACTACTCAGAAAATCTCAGGAAGTCAACATTGTCACATATTCATGAGAGCCACAGAGCAAGGACCCAATGGGAAGTAGTGAAAAGGTAGTGGGAGGCATCAATTAGCAGAATCAGTCAGTCTAAATATTCCACTGGGAAGAGTGACATAGAGAAATGATGTCAGTCATTATGCCTCCCCACCCCCCATCTTGTGCTACAGATGCCCATAGAGACTCCTGCTCTCTCACTACAGGCTGCACAGACAGTCAGCACTTTCCCCATCCTCTCTGTGGTATAGGAGAACAGGCCACTGGCTTCATCATCCTATCCTTCCCAAAGACACTTTGAGTGGCCCGAGACTGCTTCTGAACTCAGGTCACTAATACCCTGCCTCTGCACTACTGGGCCAGTAAAACTTCAGATAATAGTTGCGACATTGGATTCCTAGCAATGTGTTTACTTTCATCTTCCACTTTTTGAACACATTGTGTTTGTGTTCTTATCAAAACATAAATATTCAAAGTATGGAGTTTTTTTGTTAATTTATAGATCGACTGTACCAAAAATGTCCAATTTTTCTTCCCATAAAATGATTTTCCTTCTGTTTAATTCAACATCAAGAATGTCATAAACAGAAATTGTGATAAAGGACAAATTACTATTCCAGGGATAAAAATTCACTGGAGATATTCCTGCTTGACTCTTTGTCACCGCTGCTCTTTTGTCTTGCCCCTAACCCATTAAGCCCTCTACTTTACAGTAGTCAATGCTACAATTTGGCTCTCAGAAAACAGGTAAGTGTAAAGACTTCTCATCTTCATTTGAGGATGATTTAAAAGTGTATAGTTCATCAGATAAGGAACTGAATGCACAACTGCAAGTGGTCAAAACCTTCTCAGATGATATAAGAATGTTATTTGGTCTTGATAAAAGTGCAAAAGCAACATTTAAAGCAGGAAAGCTGCAGCACCAAGAAAATATCAGTCTGGGACAAGAAATGTGATATAAAAGAACTTGAGCAAGAGCGAGTGTATAAATATTTGGGAACTGATGAAGGATCAACAATAAAACATGAACAAATGTGAATAAAACTTAGTAAGGAATCTTTAGACCACTAAAATTAATACTGAAAAAAGCTCAGACATCTAGGAACAAAGTCCAAGCTATATACTAATTTGCTCTTCCTATCCTAATTTACAGTTTTGGAATGACTGACTGCCGTCAAAAGGTACTGGATCTGTTTGACAAGAAAACAAGAAATATGTTTCATGCTTATCAAATGATTTATAAAAAATCAGTGTATACCAAGATTATATATTTCCCATTCTCAAGGCAGTATGGTCCTCCTCAAAATTGATTACATGTACAGATCTGAAGTTATAGTACTGCATACATATTTGCTGATCTCACAAGATCCAAATATAATGAAAGTTTTAAAGCATGAGGAGAATAAGTCTTAGTTTATCAGAAGCATATTGGTGTCAGGTGGGAATGGAAATCAAACCAAACGTTGATAAAAATCAGGCAGCAACTGAATGTGCCAAAAAACAAAAGAAAGAGTATAAGGTGAAGGATCAGATGAGAAGTCAAGAAATGTGGAAAATGCAGAAGTATACTTGCAATTATAGAAAACTCTTGGAACAACCTCATGTTAATCAGGACTAAATGCAGGAATGGTTAAGGAAAGGCGAATTGAAACCAACAGATGAATGGTTAATATTGACAGCTCAAGAGAGGGACTATGTACACAAAGTACTTTGAACATGTGGGAGAAACAGACAAATGCAGGTTTTGTAAAACAGAATATGAAGCAGTCGCAAATCTTATTACCTGGTGTGATACACTAATGGCAGAAGGACTGTATACTGAAAGGCATAATAATGTGGCAAGATTGTTGCATTTCAAATTGTGCAAACATTATAATTCTGACGCAGTTGAGAAGCATTGGAGAAATGAGCCACAAAGCATTATAGAAAATGATGAAGTTTATATCACATGGCATTACCCATTACCAACAGTTCAAAAAACAGACGAGAGAAAACCAGATATATTAGTCCATGAAAAGAAGACAAAAGTAGCATTGATCTTTGAAAATGCTACACTAAATGATTACAGTGTCTTACATACAGACACAAAGTCATAAAATACCAGGATTTACAGGCAGAAATAAGGGCAATGTGGAGAAAGGATATTCAGACAGCTCCAATAAAAGAATTTACAGTTGTACTTAGATATGTTTATTTTTTTAACATTTGTTTACTGGGAAAGTCCAACTGGGACAGAGCCCATTTTCAGAGGAGGAAGGCTCCAGAATGATGTCTTTCAAATGTGGAAGGAAACCGAAGCACCCAGAGGAAACCCACACGCCCACAGGGAGGACATGCAGATTCCACACAGAAGGTACCCCAGGCAAGAATCAAACTGGAGAACCTCTTGCTGTAAGTTGACAATGCTAACTGCTGCAAAACTACGCCATCAATTTTACTGATACATGTTTCCGTATGAATTGCAGAATTAGTAAATTCTGGGCACATTGCGGGTACTGCAAGGAACACTTCTAGCTAACATTAAAGACTGAAACAATGCTAATTTCAGGAACTTTAATCATACTTTGACTTAGGAATGGTGTCCATTCCTGTCATAGCATTAACTCGCAGTTTTGGGTCTTCGATGTTTAGTGAAAGAGCTTTAGGTATTCGACTACCTAAAGCTTTGATCATGTAATATAGACCCTTAGAAACACAAAAAACTTGGACAAATTAAATCGAGAGAAACTGAACCTAGAAATTTTTGAAAGGTATAAAAAAGAAACATGGACATGGAAAAGAAAAAAAGATCTGATATGATGCAATATTTATGCAAAAGAGAAAAGCAAACTAACCAATACAAAAAAAGCAGCTCCAAACATATTTGAAGAGAAATACAGGAAAAGGCAACCAGATATGGAAAGTTTCACAATACAGAAAATAACATCACAAAGGGGGATGCAGAACAGAACATTAGTTAATGAAAAAGAAGTTGAATTTATGGAATACCTGTGAAGTGAAAGATTTAATGTAGAAAGTGTAACACAGGTGATGTCATAACATGATGGAAGAACGAGTCCCCAAATTAAGGAGAAATAAGTGGAGTAGGAGACGTTTGAAGAAGAAATAGTGACATAGGGAAAAAAAAAAGAGATTTAATATGGTGCGATATTTGTACAAAGGAAAAAACAAAACTCATCAATACAAAAAAGCAGTACCAAAGATATTTGAAGAGAAGCACAGGCAAAGGCATCCAGATATAGAAAATTTCACAATTCAAAATATAAGAAAACAAAAGGGGAAATAGAAAAGAGGATTAGTAATGGAGATGTTAAAGAAACAGAAATTATGTATTGCCTGCAAAGTGAAGGATTTAGAGTAGAAAATTCAACTCTGGTAATGTCAAAACATGATGAACAATGAGCCCTCAGAAAGCATCTGATCACTTGCTGCAAGAAGATACTCTGGAGCCTTCGCTAGGAAACCAATACAAAAGTTCGGTTGGAGTTTCACAGCAAGAGAAGGAGTGGAAAAAGTGGCAATTCTGATGCAGTCAATGTAGAGGGATAGGACAGTGAGTTCACATGTGAAAGAGTAACGGATGATGCAGGATGCAACTGAAGAGAGTATGTCACAGGACGATGTTCTGAAACTTTAAGTAGAATACCTGCAGGAAATAGAAAACAAAGAATGTGCCCTCAGTTTAGAAGAAAATGATCTAAGGGAAGAGTTGCTTATAATAGAGATGGCTAGACATATTAAGATCAATGAAACAAATAGATTACTGAAAGTCAGTAAGACCCAAAATGTTAGAAGTCTAATAAAACAGATGAACACAGTAATCAAGACTATTAGCAGAGATTGTTGTGATGTGACAGAAGTAAATAAGATATTTTACTGTGTGTCTAAATTAATAACAGTAATAAATCATATTTACTTCTGTTACCACAATAACAATTACTACAAAAACACAGAACAATAAGAGAAAGGGAGGGATGAAATCAAATGCCATCATGGAAGCATTGGATGGAGAAAACTGTAAAGCAATTAACACAAGGATTCTCACTGTTAGAAGTCTTTAGAAGAGGGAACAGATCAACAAAACTTATTAGAAAGCTAGATGTGATAAAAGCAATGCGAAGTATCAGAACAGACTAGGATCTATCATAATATCATAATAAAGCAAAGGCAGAAAAACTTTGAAGATATGCAGATAAATATAAAGGGAAAGTACAAAATAAACAATTCATAGATGACCCAAAAATGTGCTATAGACACTAAGGAAACAAAGCAAAGCAAAAGGAATAGAAACAGCACAAATAAATAAATAAATAAATAAAATAAGAAATAGACATTTTGGAAAAAGATCTATGAAGACATTGTAGAACATAACAAAGATGCTGAATAGACAGAAGAAATAAAAGAAACAGTAAGACATTTAAATATACAAGATATGAAATGGGATGAAGTAATGGCCAGAGGAATTGAAACAGATTAAGAAAAACACCTAACTGGAAAACCCCAGGCCCAGATGCAGTACCTAACTTCTGGCTAAAAGTATTAACTTTTTTACATAAAGATTTATCCCTGAGTAAGAACTAATTACATGCACATCCTGTAAAGACACCAGCCCGATTAATAACAAGAAAAAAATTACATTACAGTGACAACAGTGTCAAACCACGTTGTAGCCAAGCCATGATAAAGGACGAATTATTAACCCAAGGATAAAAATTCAAAGGAGGATATTCCAGGGTGACTCTTATATGAAAGGTCTTTTGTCATGCCCTTAACCCATTAAGCTGTCATTGTTACAAATTGGCTTCCAGAAAACAACCAAGTGCAAAGACGTCTCATCTTCTTTTTGTGGATGACTTAAAACTGTATACTTCATCAGATGAGGAACTGAAAGCACAACTACAAGTGGTTAAGACTTTCTCCGATGACATAAGAATGTCATTTGGTCTTGAAAATGTGAAAACCAGATATAGTAGTTCATGAAAAGAAGACAAAAGTAGCACTGATCATTAAAATCACCACACCCAGTGACTAAAGTGTTTTGCATACACAAAAGTCATAAACATTTCAGGGTTTACAGGCAGAAATGAGAACAATGTGGAAGAAAGATATCCAGACAGTTCCAATGGTAGTAGGAGCAACAGGTCTTATAAAAAAGAATTTACAGTCGTATATAGATATGCTACCAATACACGTAACTCCATGTTAATTACAGAAGGAGTCAGTTCTTGACACATTGCAAGAGCTGAGAAGAGGACTCTTGGCTAACATCAAAGATCGAAACAATATTAATTTCATGACCTTTAATCATTCACTGACTTAGGAATGGGGTGCATTCCTGTCATGGTACTAGATACCAAAAAGACTTGGAGAAATTAAACCCAAGAATAATCATTAAAGGAGTATTCTGTTTGCTTTATGCCTGAAGTTGTTTTTATTTTTTTTTTTGTAAAATCTCACATTTTCTGTCCCGTATTTATTTCATCATCTCTTCCATAATGTAGACAAGAAGGGATATGAGAAAACAGTGTAACTGAGTTAGGTCATAGATTCTAGATAAATAGCCAATAAAAACCTTTAAACCTATCTACTTAAGTTAAATACATGTTATCAGAAATCCAGTATCACAGCAGATAAATAGTGTGGTCTGGAACTACAATCCTGTGCCTGAACAAAAGTAATTGTTTTAAATGTATCCCGGGATTCATAAATGTACCTAGGGATTAAGAAATGTTACTTCTGCAATCTTGGCCAAGATGTCACTATTTACATTACATAAGCAACATGCTTTAGTGCTTATTACCTGTGCGTGCAGTCAGGCTCTTGTGTACAATGAGCAGCTCCACATCACGGCCACAGCATAGACCCATGGCCATATCATGCTAGAGCACCTCTCGACCAGATTAATGTAAGACCAGCTGAGGTAAACATTGAACGGGCAGGAGAACCTCTGGTAGTCACACACACTGCAGGATAAGGTAATTCAATAGCATACTGAAAACATAATATTTCATAGGTTCATAGGCAAATACTAGGGCAGCTGCCATTGTGGGCTGTTTTTTCAGCCCAGCCAATTTCCCTCAAAAGTGAGAATCAAATACTATACATGTGCCTGTGAGGTAGGCATCTTAACCATTATGTCAACCCCTAAGACCAAAGCAAACTGCTATAGAGATGCTGAGGATTGAACCCAGAACCTCCTACATGCATATCATGTGCTCTATGTGATCACTGAGCTACAGCTACTCAATCTACTACCCTTAAGGGATCAGAATGCTGCACCCAGTGGAGTGACAATGCACACATCACTTTATTACTACAATGAGTCATGCAAGCTCTTAGAAACTCTTACCCTATTTCACAATTACTTGGTGACACGGATCAATACTTATGACCGATGGCAATATTATTAGTGCATGTTTGTCACAGGATGACAAGTGTCATTTCTTTTATAGGTTCATAGATGTGTACTAGGCTAATTGCCCTGGGCCTTTACAAGCCTAGCCCATAGAAGTGCCCTGGCTTTGTGTCGCCCGTCGTTGCTTCCCAGTGCCTCTATCAAGTAGAGCCAGTGGAGTGATCCCCAGAGTGAACTTTCTATTTCCCATCCACTCATCAAGATTTGTTCTTTGATTATAGATTGGTAATAAAGTCGGTCCCTGGCAATTGTTGCTCAGTGAATGACAACAGAAAGATTATTGTTTTTCATATGCCCTTTGTGGACATGTGTGGGTTCTGTTTATCTATTTTTACCAGATTATAAGTTAGAAATGGGAGTATAGGACAGACATGAAAAGAGGAAGCAAGAAGAGGGTTGAACACAAGGTGAGCAAATAAGGTGGTACAGGAGCATTATTCTCAACTTCTTGGCTCAATAATTAGGATGAATCAACAACAGTTTTACTTCTTTTATGACAGAAATCCTCATGGATTTGTCAGAAAATTACACTTTTTATAATGAGCAAATGGAACCCATCATGTGTACCTTAGTCAAATACAAGCATCTGGGAAATTGAGAGTCATGGGCGGGAATGATTTTTTTTTTTTTTTTGTGGGACAGGTGCCCTGTTATTACTTTGCTTGTTTGTTTTTGAGAAGAGAAAGTTGGGGAAGGAAATCAGGGGAAATACGAACGAGCTGGGTAAGAGAAAGAGGTTAGGTAACAGGGAAATACAAACATGACTGACAGGATGTAGGGTAACACAATGAGGGAGGGGGAAGCATCAGACAAACATAGGGAAGACAATGGTGAGGTGACAACTGTGCAACATGCATGGGTGGGCATAGCTTAAAAAGGGAGGGAAGCACCAGGCTGAAGTCTCACTGGGAGATTACTCACCATCCTGGGCACCAGTATCACTTGGGCCTGCTTCAGAAAATGGAGTCAGTGTTGGACAGAGGCAAGACTCAGGCAGTCTCTGGACCATAGTCTCCAGGTGGCTGGTGTGGGCATCCAACCTCATGTATATTTTCTCTCCAACAAGCTCTGTCTGCTCCTGGTAGATGACAAAGTGTCACCTCTACTAGGACTTCTACCTGCAGGTACCACTGTATCATACTCCAGTGCAGGGCTACTTGACACTGCTAGTGCCATTAGGGTAAGAGATGTGGAGACAACTGTGGAAGGTTGGGACAAAGATGTGCTGGTTGCCTCGGGTGGTATTCTTTGTGATGGTGGTGGTGTCAGCATTGTTGCTGCCATCTATGTTGTGGGGGGTCAACAGGCCTTGCTGGTGGTTTAAATGCAGGTTACTTTCTGCTCCATATAATAGTAACAGAAATGTAGAGAAAAAATACCAAATGAATATATGAAAGGGAAAGGAGAGCAACCAATAGAGAGTGGGGAAGAGAATTACAAAAACAATTGATTATTGCATTCTTAACTATATTGATTCTGACACAGTAAAGCATAATAACCATTTAATAGTAGGACTTACCCAGGTATATTATCAACCTGTTTGATATGACTTTTGACAAAACTCTACATAGTTATAAAAAAGCATGCTGACCACAGCATAAATATGCCCAGCACAGTGATGCACAAGAGATAGATACTTTTATGGACATTTTTTATATAGACCTTGTAGTGCTGCATTTATATTAATGTCATGACAAATATACTCTGACATGACAAGTGAAATTTTTTTTTTGGGGGGGGGGGGGTTGAACACTAACAATCTCAGTGCAGACAGATGTAACATGATAAGCCATTTGTCCGTCCAGACAACAGGAGACATGTAGAAGTGCACTTCTAGTATTGCATGGACATAGTACTGCCCTTAAGCTATGCCAATACTGGCAGATGTGGTACTGCTGAATAAAAGTTATACAGACTCATTTTTAATGGTCTATAACTTTCACGATGCAAAGAGAAACATTTTTCACAGCAGCAAATATACTTAATCTGGCACTCCCTTAGGCACCCTAGTTTGCTCATGTGCATCTCCCTGTTCCTTTTGATCTCTGCAGGAGCCAGAGAAATATACAGGACATAATGAGAAATTGGATGGTGACATGCAGTGGCAGGTTATTTGTTTAACTGAAAAATGGTATACCTACATTATGGAGGTAGTGACTGCGTCCTAACTTTAGCCTCCCATGGGCCAAGGAGGTCATGCTTGGGACAACTCAAGTCAGTGTAGTGATGGTGGCATTATTTCCCCGTATGTGTGATGCCAGTAGCACAGGTGACAGCCTTGGCCATACTATTACAGACATTAGCCTTATACTGTGACCTGGTATAGCCCTCCTGCAGGAGCCTATGGCTGTAATATTTATGAAAGATGTCCAGAAAAAAACAAGGATTCCTCCTCACACCACATCTGTGCTCTAAAAGAACTACCCTCACTTTCTCCAGCCATAACTGTATCACCTTTAAAGATCTTTGGGAAAAATGGCACCCAAAACAGCTGTTGCATGTTTCAGTCTCTGCTCAATAATCGGCACTGATGTGTAATTCATTTGCATGATGGATAGCAAAATAATAAAATATAGGCGCTGTATAATTATGTACGTAGTATTATGTTTCCAATGCATGGCAGCCCTTCATCCCTCTGTTTACTGCTGAGAATACCTGCTCAAGATTGACTCCATCTTCAGATGGCTAATAATGGGATGACACTTATCTTAATTCTAATCTGTTATCTGATCTTGGGTGCAACAAGCTCTCCACAGGTGCTCAGGCACATATAGTGATCTTCAAGATGTTTACTGGGTTTGCTCATCACACAAACTGAGAGATTCAGAAGCAATAATCAGATGAGCCCTAGTTAGCAAACTCATTACTCCCGGCTGCTTTCCTCACCTGTGCAACTGATGAGCACCATGCCCTGCAGTTTTTACTTTCTTAGATGGTTTGCCTATGTATGTACAGAATAGGGATAATTTTGTATACACTGAACTATTTTTGCATGTGTATTATATATATATATATATATATATATATATATATATATATATATTTTTTTTTTTTTTTTTTACATATACAATTGTGTATTATGTTTGTATATGAGATGGGTCTACTGATTTTGATCAAACAATCTAAATGTCAATATTTACATTGCAAATGTCAACACACTACTATGCATGCACCTAGCAACAGCCTCTGCACATCCAAAATCAGAACATAAAAAAAAGCAAAAAAAAAAAACAATTGCTAATTATTGTATACTAACTCTGAGATTGCACAATATTATGGGAAAGTCATATTCCCCTAACCCAAATATTGTGCGATCTTGCAGACCTGTCAACCATCTGTTCAGCTGACCAAATTTTGTTGACTAAGCAGATGAAGGCCAGCTATACAATCAACAATATTCAGCTCCCCTTGTGTGTGTGTGTGTGTGTGTGTTTGTGTGAACACTTAAATATCGATAGCCTATATATCAACAGAAAAAATATCTAAATTCTTTAATACCGAAAACTAAAAATTGACAAACAATGGGGTGTAGGGGCTACATGGGGACTTGCCCTCCCCTGCAAAAGCATTAGCTGTGAATACAGCGCATATTGTAACTATTTCGTGTTTAGATATTTTTAATTGTCAGTATTAAGGAGTTTAGATATTTTTGTGTCAATATTAACCCTGTAATCTGGCCTAGCCATGTTGTGTAGTAAGGTTTTCTGAATCACACCTATCCAGTGCATGGCCACGTAGCACACAAATTCAGTTAGCATCATGCAAAAAGTTTTCTGACTCTGGCCAATAGCATGCATGCAGATGTGTACAAGCATTTTGTGCACTATGTTTAGTACACAGGCATACTAAACATTCTGCACAAGCATATTTAGTATAGTACTTCTCAACTGCCAGATTTTTGCAGAATGTCCAGATTTTTGGCTCTGATTTTGGGCCTATTCCTCATAAAAGCTGTGGTTCCCTTGCAAATCACTGGGATGACTTGAGGACTGAAGTCACTAAATAATGACATACATTTGAGTTTCAGACTTCAAATTCTTCAGAAATGTATGTTAAAACAAACCCTGTTACTCTAGCAACTTTCTAAGTTTATAAGATCAGTATTTAAAATATGTCACTATTTTTGGGCTTTTGTCCCTCCATTTTGTCAATCTTTGCCCATTTTTCTTGCACTAACAGTTTGAGAGGTATGTTTATATGCCAGCGTTCTGTACCATGATTCACAGAGATGGATCAAATACTGAAAATTAACATATAAACGAATGCCTGTGTTTGTGAAAGACACAGAGGTTCTTAAAACACAATATGTGCTATGTGCTTTGGTGCTACAGGCATTTCTATCACTGTGCTGTACTTCAGGCTTAGAAGTGCAACATATTACATCAGGAAACAGAGGGTTAATAAGGTATATGTTATACCCATATTTTATTAACTGTCTGTCTCGACAGCTGTGTACTTGGCTGTCATGCTTAAACTGCAGTCCAGAAAAAAATTGTCATTCATTAGGCTTGATGGTGGATCTAAGGACATTACCATAATATCATAATTAGGGGATCTGGTGCTGCTGAAGCTCCTATTGGCAGGACTTCAGCAAAGTGACTGTAGGGGCTGGGATATGCATTGCTGTGGTAGCAGAGATTGCCTGCACCACTTGGAACTTCACTGCCAGTACAGCTTTCCTTCCCAAGTAGAGGAATTTTTTTTTATTGTAGTGCAGATACATTTCTCAGCTGTGCGTCAGCAGGTGAGTGAGATTAATGGACTGACGAGCACAAATACCACCTGATTGGAGGTGGTTGGAGTCCCATAGACTAACCAATTAGGTCTGGTCGGTTCTCAGATGGGGTTGTATTTGTGACTCACACATGATTGGGTCATGTGCATGTTTACAGCAGAGAGTCGATTATCTGAACGTCGATTATCCGAAACGTCAGTTATCCAAATGCAGCCTTCCATAGTTTTTAGGTAGGAAAAATTATAAAGTCTGAATATGTAAACGTTATATGTATTCACTTGTGAGTGTTTTTTGAGTTTGTACTGCAATAATATACTATACCGGTTTGTACTTACAGTTGTTGTTGTTGTGTCTTTCAGCTTTTCCCGGTTAGGGGTCGCCACAGCAGAACTCCGGTCCGCTAATGATTGGCAGTAGATTTTTACGTGCCGAGTTGCCAGCTCTGACGCACAACCTTCAACGAAGGTACGCTCATTCACGCATGTCTCCACACAGAAGATGCTCTAGCTGAGAATCGAACAGGACAACGTCTTACTGTGAGGCGACAACGCTACTGCAGCACCACCACCACAGTATATTTGTTTTATTTTTCTTATTTAATGTTAATGAAAACATTTTTAGAAGTTTTTTATCTGGTTCAATTATATGTTTGATTATCCGAACAGTTTGATTATCTGAACTACCCTTAGTCCCAATTAGTTTGGATAATCGACTCTCTATTGTACTTGATACATTGAATACTATGGCTATACAACAGATTACAACAGCATAAGTTATCTTGTTAAACACTGTTTATGGCTCCACAGGGCTTACCAGCTCTACAGTATGTTACATGTTTATGAAGAGTATGGTTAGTTTTCATGTGTAAATGACAAGAAAACGTTTCCCACACATCATTCTTTTTTTCTCAGTACCAATTGCTTGCCCTTCCTTTTAATCAGACACTACACATGAAACTTTGAAGGAAAGTATTTTCTTATTACTCGTTACTTTCTGTCGGCATTTTATTTCATAGTCTTTCTATACAGCATTTTTGTTAATTTGCATGCGGCTTTCCTGTGGTATATGTGAGTATTTTTTGTATTATGTACACAGTATTTGATTGAAGCAAATGAATGCGTAGGGGAAGGGATTGTGCCATCAGTGAGCCTGAATGCAGTTAGAGTCTCAATAAACGTTAGTGGAACACAAGGCAGTTCAGCCTGAGTGTAAAATGTTAGCCGACATTATCAAACTTCCCACACATTAGCAAAACTTGTGACTTGGAACAACTGTTCTAAATATGAAAAAGCCACTAACTCAGCTACTATTTCACGACTGGCATGCAAATGTCACTTAAAATACTGTTAGAGGAGTCAGAGATGGCTACTAACAAGAATCAAATATATTAAAAATATATAAAAAATCAAAGTAAAATAAAAATCAAAGAAATCAAATATAATTGAAAAAGATTTGCTGATAGTCACTGTGAAAAAGATGGAAATAATAGTATTGTGACTTTAAGCCAGTGGGGGGGGGGGGGGGGGCAGGAAGTGTTCTTTTCATTAAAGGGCTTTACCTGTCTCTATAAAATGAAATTAGGGAGACAGAACAAGCCTTGAATGTAAGTCAAACTCACGCAGCATGGCAGACCTCCATCAGGCCAATTTGGGTATAACAAATTAGAAACTTATAGTAATCAATTACATTAGTGCAGGTGCATTAGAAATGTAATAACATTCAATATATGAAGAAATAAATATGTTTTTTTTTTGGGGGGGGTGTCATTTAACAGCTGTGATCCAGCAATGTGTCCTACTGTTTTCCATCCACCCACCCATCCATTCATAACCCCGTTTCCTATTTTTACACATGGGTCATGATGTCACATCAACAGTGACAATCATCTAGAGAAGATGTTTATACATGTGGGTTGCTCGCCTTGCAGTGGAATGTCTCCTACTGGTTTTGCAGTCAATATTCATGCAGTTTATCTTGCGAACACAAAGTAGCAGGGTGTCTCTGGTTTCATACGTCACACAGTTGTCATTTTGATATAGTTGCACAGAATAAAGCAGTAATAATACACATTTTATTCACATGTTCAATAACTATGCTTAGCAAGCTTTTAATCATTGGATTTTCTCACCTGCAAATAAGCTTTATTGCAAAACAAGCCCACTGATTTTTACTGTTCATTCAAATCAGAACTTTAGTCCTTTCCTGGAAGACTGCTCATGCAGTGAATTCCCCTTCTGCTATCTGAATATTCGGTTTTCTTCCCCTAATCTTTTTTTTGTTTGTTAGTTTTTTATCACAGTGAGATTACTTATGTTTGCCTTTATTATCTTGGTCTTTCAATTTCCCTTGATCTGTGCCTTCCACTTTTAAGACCGGTAGGTCCACTGTGTTCATCACTTATTTCTGCTTATGTCCATCCTTTGTTATTGTTTGTGTGCTCACTTTAAAGTGTTACTTTGCTTGTGCATGAAGTTATCAGCTTTGATGTCATTCTCATGCAGTATTTTTAAACTCTCATAAATTGGTGTTATAGCTTTATTTACAACATAGTCAATGAATAAGCCTTTTCTCTTTAAACATTTTTATGTTTTGCCATTTCATGCCTGGAAACAGACCACAGCATTCACAGTTCTAGAAAAGCTGAAGATTCAATAAATTAAAGTAACCTTTTCTCCAGGCCACCTTTTAATAAAACTAACTAAATAACTAACTAACTGACTAACTAGTGTTTGTGGAGGCTGTGTGCCTGAGCACATATTTAGGGACATCTTGGTTTAGCCAAAGCCATCAGGCATTTCAGTGAGAGAGAATTGTTTAAGGTCATTGGCTGACTGAGGTCACCTGGACTACAGCTTAGACTAAGCACCTCATTGGTTCTTTTGAGCTTTTTGTTTCTTAAAAGTTGCCTCAGGTTTCAACTCTCTGTTACCTAAGAAGTTAAGGTGTGAGTGTTTCTGCCATTTCACACTGAGCTAATCGAAGGAAGGACACTAAGCAAACTCGGATCTATAATATATAACATTAAGTGTCCTGTTTTTTTTTATTATTTTTTCGAGTTATTTATAGCACTTTGTGTACTGTATATTTTTCTAGCTAGTTTCACTGTGTGTGTGGTATTAACTGGAAAATGTCCACTTTTATTAAGCATCTGTTGGGTTGTTTGTTTCTGATGAAACACTAGAGGCCAGCATGAGTAGTTCCACGACTTTATTGGTATTTTTATAATAAACTGCAAAAGGACATAATAATGTCCAAATATCAAGACTCAAACCGGTTTCGGCTACTGCCTTCTTCAGTGAGAGAAAAAGAATTACTAAAACCAGCAAACCAGTAATATTTATATATTTTACCCAGCCAATAGCAAAAGAAGGTATGGTCCATACACTCTGAATTATTCATTAGTTGGCAAACCAGGCTACAATGAACAAAAAGTAAAGGAAGACATATTCCTAAGATGCCCTTAATAATAGGTTGATGTTTGGTATATAACATAAAAAATATGCACTTATATAGCAAAAAAACATTAGCTGATGAATTCATAATCTATCTAAACATACACAATTTAACAATGGTTGAAAATTAAGCAACAAGGCAATAATGTATCATCTAATATTTATAAGAATGAATCGACAATATCTCTGAGTCCTATAGTCTCATAATAATAAATAAATAAATAATAAATAAAGGAGTATACTCATCATAAATGATCATTAAGACCTGGTGGAAATAGGACTCCGAGATGAATAATCCAACACTTTATGACTAAGTATACTTGGCCATCCTTGTTGATTGTGCCTGTTGCCAGTGATTTTATCAATAACTGTAAACATGAATTTAGCCGTGGGGTGTTTAATAGTATGTTGGTAAAGAGCATTCGTCGATTTCATATTACGAATGTCACTCCGATGTTCACCTATTCTTATTCTTAGTGAGCGTGAAGTTTTGCCCACATAGAAAGCAGAACACTGACATGTTGCCAAGTATATGACCCAGCTGCTAGAACAATTACCAAATATCCTAACATCATAAACTTTGCTTGTGTTGGTGCTGGTAAATTGTTTAAGCTTGTTCACCTGATTACACGAAGAGCAGTGGCCACAAGGGAAAGTTCCCAAGAGTTCATCCCCTATTATAGTCAATTGTTTGTATTTGGCCCCTCCACTCTCTGTTTGTAGTGTGAAAATAATGATCCCAAGGTTTTACCTCTCCTATATGATAGTTGACATTTGTTACCCAGGATACTACGAAGATAGTCATTTGCTAACAAAATGTTCCAATTGTCATTCAGAACATTCCTAACCACCTGGTGGTTCCTACCAAAGGTTGTAATAAACCTAAGAGTGGTGTCCATTGGGTTGTGTGTGCGGTCCTTATATTCTGGCAAGGTTTCCTATCTTGTTTGTCTGTCCATGCACTGGCGGATGCAATATCAAAGTTACAATATCCCCTATCCAAGAATCTATTCCGCAGATCTACTTTAGCATTCTCATAGTCGATATTAGAAGAACTGATCTGTTTAATTCTCAAATATTGAGATTTGGGGATATTGCGGATGGTGTGGCGCGGATGCATACTAGATGCATGAAGTAATGAGTCGAATTGTGGATATTTGCGATGAATCTTGGTACTTAGGGTATGGTCCTCATTCCGATACACAGTAACATCCAAAAAATCAATATGATAAAGGTGAGATGTAATAGAGAACTCAATACCCCATATATTGCTGTTAAGATATTCCACAAATTCATTAAGATATGTTAAGTCAGCACACCACACCATCCAACAATCATCAAGATATCTCCGCCAGATGTCGATTTCCACCAAATAAATGTTATGCAGGGGATTATAAATAAGGCATTCCTCAAGATAGGCCATAAAAAGATCTGCATATATGGGGGGCAAAGGAGGCCCCCATGGCCGTACCTTGCAACTGCCAATAGCACTCCCCTTGGAAATAAAAAACATTTTTGCTAAGCACATGCTCAGACCTACAGATTAGCAATGTATTGAATCCCGGTGGATACAGTTCAGCCTTGTTCAACCAATGTTGCAGGGCCTACAACCCTGCCCAGTGTGGTATACTTGTGTACAAGGACTTTACATCAAGTGTGCACATCAACCATTGAGGCTCAAGTTGTGTATCTTCAATAATTTTCAAAAATTCTGTAGTATCCTGTATTCTTGCCCTTACATGTCCCAGTAGTGTTTTAAGATATTGGGTTAAGAATACCGATAATGGTTCCATGAGTGAACCATTACCCGATACAATGGGCCTACCTGGAGGATGAGTAATGGATTTATGTATCTTTGGGAGTAGATACAGAATTTGCTTTGATGGATCCTTAACTTTAAGGTGTTGCGCTGTTTTAATGGGAATAATACCTTCTTCCACTGCTGAGTCAAGAAATACATCAATCTCCTTCTTAAACCAATGTGTAGGATCAGTACCCATGTACATATAACATTTGGAGTCAGATAATTGTCTGAGTCCCTCTTGGACATAATAATCCATATTTAGAATAACCACAGCTCCTCCCTTGTCAGCTGGGAGTATAGCAATGTTATGATTTTGCCTAAGTTCAGTCAGAGCCCTCTTCTCAGATGAATTAATATTGTCTTGTGAAATATGACATTCCAAATGAGGGAAATGCAAATCCTTAAGTACCGCCTGTTGGAAAATGGCAACATTTTTATTCATGGGTGGTTGAAAAGAAGATTTTAGAAATCTAAATCCAGCAGATCTTTGAGTATTTGATGTATCTTGTTCTGAAAAAAATATTTTAAGATTAAGACGTCGACAATAATCCAACACATCCAATGCAATTTGAAATTGATCAGAGAAAAAACTAGGTACAAAACCCAATCCTTTATTAAGTATTTTGTATTGGTCATCAGTCAGTACAGAATCAGATAAATTTAGAACATTGTTGAACTTCGTTGTTACTGTTTCAGTAAGGACTGAATCAGTCCTGTCATTGATTCTGTTCCTATTTCTATTGGTATGTTTCCTCCCCCCTCTATATTTCCTGCCTCTCCTAAAGGGATGTTGGTATTCATTTTTTTCTTTAATGGTGAATTGACCAATGTTCCACCCTCACTGTCGGTATATGAGGACTCCTCCCCTGATGTACTGGTATAAGATTTGTCCCTATGTTTAAGTATGGATCTTGGTCTCTTTCTGGTCCTGCCCCTGGTCGTTCCTGGGGCAGAGTCCTGAAATCTCACTGTCCTTTGTATTTGAAAAGGGTGTCCCTTATTGTAGTCCATAACATCCCTGTTAATTTTTTTAACTTTTCTGTCCCTTATCATTTTATCATATGTGGTTAGTTCCTTGGACAACCTATCCACTGAGTCATGATAATTGGTGCTAGACTGGAATTTCTTACATTCTGTACTCAAATCCTTGACTTCAGATACACATAAGTCAATAATCCTTTCATAGTAAGAGGCTAAGATTTTGACAAAAATCATAGAGCCATTCTGCAATGCCTGTTCCCATTCATCAGTCAGCCTCTGTTCAGATCTGCTGACTATTGGTTGTAGCTTTATACGAAGGCCTCTGGGGGCCATATTTTTGTGCAAATACGCCCTAAATAGCCTAAGATGCCATATATTAGCTCTTAGCCCTTTCAGGCCTTTCTCTAAGTTCCGAAATGCCAATTCACAACCATCAGAAATATTACAATTTGGTTGACTTTGATTGTTGCTTGGGATTTGGCCTAATCCAAACACACCAATATCTTCCCTATCAGCACACAACCCGTCCAATATTTTATCCAAATCCATTATTAAATTTGGTATAGGTTGTCCAAAAACTAATATCACAACAGTTCAAATGAAAGGTTCCTCAGTAAATCCCAATGGAAAGACCAGGGGCAGGGCCAGAAAAAGTGACCAATCTGTTCCACACAATATATGTAGAATTGTTACTATTGATAATACATAGCACAAATCAGACCAGTACTTTTAAGTAGAACTAGTATGATATATATCTAAAATGACTATACATTCCTATCACCATGATAGTATTTGGGGAAAAAAGAGTGTAGTTATGAGGCACCTGTACATTCAATAACACTTATAACAAATTCTACGTTTCTGATAACTTGTTGCAGTTAAACACTTTCTCTAGAGGCTCCTTTAGTTGTTTAAAACTTTCATTTAAAGGCTCACTGCTGCTTTTCTGCTGTGAGAAACATTTCTGCAGCTTGTTTCTAAGTAGTGTGGATATTTGTAGCATTATCCATATTCAGGCTTGTATTTGGGCCTAGTGTTTTTGAAGGCTGTGTGTCTGAGCACATATTCAGGGACATCTTGGTTTAGCCAAAGCCATCAGGCATTTCAGTGAGAGAGAATTGTTTAAGGTCATTGGCTGACTGAGGTCACCTGGACTACAGCTTAGACTAAGCACCTCATTTGTTCTGTTGAGCTTTTTGTTTCTTAAAAGTTGCCTCAGGTTTCAACTTTCTGTTGCCTAAGAAGTTAAGTTGTGAGTGTTTCTGCCATTTCACACTGAGCTAATCGAAGGAAGGACACTGAGCAAACTCGGATCTATAAAGCATTTGCCTTCTGCTTTTTACAGTTTTTGCACTTGTTGTATATCAATTTAAGTCCTTTTTGTATTGTATAACTGTTGTAGGCTATACACTAAAGTGCGCTAGCCTGTTTATAGCATTCACAGTGTTTTCTGTGTGTTTTTCTGCTGTTTCCTGAAAAACAATTCTCTTTTCCCACCTTTGCTGAACTAGATTAGTCTAGATTTCAGGTTTTGCTGAATTCCGGACTGTGGTATAGTTTCCTGTGTTGCCCATACCCTTACTTGGATAGGAGGAAGCTTCTCTATTCACCAGTGAAAGTGGGGAGCTTTGAGTAGCCTATCTGTTCCTGGAGGAGTGGTCTCAGCCCTGAAACTAGTAGCTTATTGGCTGTTTTGGGTCAAATCCTATCTCTTTCAGGTTCCCTGCTTTAAAACCCGCATTTGCGCAGTTTTGCGCCATACTCTATAAATCTGACATGATTGTAACTACAGATGTTATACAACCACCTCAGATTGATAATTCAGAAATCTTAGCTACCAAACTGAAGCTTAATAACAGCAAATGTATCTATATAATCTGCATGTACATTCCCCCAGGTAATAATATAGCCACACTAGAAAATACCCTCCACTGGATATCTAATCACTACCCTCAATAAACCTTACTGCTCGGTGACTTTAATATAGATTGGAATACATGTTCCTCAGAATCTCCTACCTCTCATGTTAACTTACATTCTTTCAAGCAAGTTATTAATACTCCAACTAGAATAGGTAAACCTAACCAGAAAGAAAGTATACTCGATTGGGTACTCATTAATAATCACCCTAGCCAGTATACATTTGGTACCCTCCCTGATACTGTAAGTGATCACTACCTCACATATATAATCAAACATAAAGCAGGCAATCCAAAACAACCCCTACTTCAACATGTTAGGAATAAAAAAAACTTCGACCTAACCAAATTTCAACAAGAACTTCACTCTTGTAATTGGAATATACTAAAATATCTCCCCCTAGAAGAAGCAGTCTCCCACTTCAACAAAAAATTCATTGAGATCCTTGACTTTCATGCTCCCATCCGCTCTAAGAAAACCAAGGCAAAAGCCACACCATGGCTCTCAAAAGAGACTAGGCTCAAAATTAAACTTAGAGACAATGCTTGGGCTTTATGGCGAACTACCAAACTCCCTCGGGATCAAACTGAATACAGGCAACTTAGGAATGCAACTAAAAAACTAATACTACTTGACAAAAAACAATACTACAGCAAATTACAAACTTCCAGTCAACATAACCCTCAAACGTTCTGGGCAGGGCTAAATAATCTTTTACACCCTGGCAAAACTACTACCCCTGTACCAGCCTCACGACAAACCCCCAGAAGCAGTTTCAGACAGTTTTAATCATTTTTTTACCAAGACTATCCAAGCCCTAGCCAGTACGCTGCCCCTCAGCCCCCACAGCCCAGATAATTCCACCCCAAAAAATGTACCACTATTTAGCTTCCAACCAATTGCAACATCACTTATCCACACCTTACTTAGAAAACTTAAACCTACCACCCTCTCAGCTGACCAACTTCCAGCTGAATACCTACAAAAGTCAGCTGATACCATTGCCTATCCAGTCTCATTACTTATCAACCGCACCTTAAAAGAAGCTAAAATTCCTAATATCTGGAAGATATCCTACATCATTCCTCTCCATAAAGGGGGTAGTTCTACTGAACTCTCTAACTACAGGCCCATAGCCATACTCTCTCCTCTAGCTAAAATTATGGAGAAATGTATTCAAAAACAATTCATGTACCACCTAATAAACAACCATCTCCTGGCAGATACATAGCATGGCTTCACACCCCACCATAGTACCACTATAGCCCTCTTAGTCTTCTCAAATAGCATAAACTATTATCGTAACAATAACCATATCTCTTCAGCTCTATTCCTGGACCTGTCCAAAGCTTTTGATATGGTGGATCATGAACTATTAATCCACACCCTACAATCACTCTGTCTAGATCTAAAAGCACTACAATGGTTTGTTTCCTACCTAAGTGGTAGACAACAGGCCGTAATTTGGCAAAATAAACTTTCCACTCTGTTACCTAATACCCTGGGTGTTCCACAAGGCTCTATATTAGGCCCACTACTATTCTCCATTTTTATCAACGATTTGCACACTGTCACACCTAAAGTTAACTGCATCCAATATGCAGATGACTCTACACTTATTTGCTCTGCTACATCCTCTTCAGAGTTACAGCTAATTACCCAGACTACCTTTAACACAATAGAAAACTGGCTCTCCAACCGCTTGATATTAAATCCAAAAAGACAAAAATGCTAATATTCCTACCAACACAAAGGTCCTGCCCCATAAACATTACAATTAAATCTAAGGATGGCACAATCATCTCACCTGACCCATCTACTAAACTTCTAGGGGTCATTATTGACAACAACTTAAAATTTGACCTACACGTTAACCAATTGATCAAAACCATCAATAAAAAACTAGGATCCCTGTATAGAATAAAAAACTTTCTGACTCCCCCAGCCAAGGTAGCCATTGCTCGATCTCACCTTCTCTCTACTCTCCTATATGCATCCCGTCTTCTTCTAAACAACAAGACAATTCTAAATAAGATCACTACCTGTTATAATCACATAGCCAGATTTGTCACTGGGCTCCCCTTTAGGACAAACCTAACCCAGCTAGGTTGGCGCAAACTACCTAGTCTACTGCTCTACAACCAACTGATTTTGGCCCACAAAATCATATACAACCCTGAAAACACCCCTGCACTCAAAAACCTAGTCACCCTGTATCACAACTCACGACCACTGCGTTCCTCTAACAGAGTCCTCATCCAGACTTACAAAACTAATAACCTAGCCGGTGATGCTCTCCTTTCTAACTCTCTAGGTAGATCTTGGAACCATCTACCCCCTGAGATTACCTCACTTTCTTCTATAAATCATTGCAAAGCCAAGCTCAAACGATACCTGGGGTCAAAATGGACCTGCTACTGTACCAAACCTGGCTAATTCATGGTCTATCCACAAGGATCACCCTTAGCAACTGCTACTTTTTCCAACCTCACTTGATGGTATCTTATGATTATTTTGTCACTACTCCTCATGATAACTCTTGACTCCTTGTTAAAAAAAAAAAAAAAAAAAATTTTGTTTAGTTTTTTGTACATTGTCTTTTTGTATATTGTCTTTTTCTTGTTTGTTATTGTTGGAGCTTTTCTCCCCGGGCCTCCGCTGAAAATGGACGTATATCCAGTCGGACTATCCCAGTTAACAAATGTAAAATAAAATAATAAATAAAATAAAATATACAACTCTGCACAGCTCCTCGTGGTGTCCTGCAGAGTGATACAGGCAACAGAGAGACCCAAGAGGGACTTTTCAAGATTTAAGTATTTTTTTCTCTGTTTTTTTGCCACGACTGCCTTTTCCCACCTAAAAAGTGAATTTCTAACTGATCTGTGCTTTAAAAAGTTTAAATTGCATTTGCCTTCAGATTTTTACAGTTTTTGCACTTGTTTTATATCAATTTAAGTTGTTTTTGTATTGTATAACTGTTGTAGGCTACACACTAAAGTGCGCTAGCCTGTTTATAGCATTTACAGTGTTTTCTGTGTGTTTTTCTGCTGTTTCCTGAAAAAAACAAAAAAAAAAAAACAAAAGAAATTCTCTTTTTCCCACCTTTGCTGAAATAGATTAGTCCAGATTTCAGGTTTTGCTGAATTCCGGACTGTGGTATAGTTTCTTGTGTTGCCCATATCCTTACTTGGATAGGAAGAAGCTTCTCTGTTCACCAGTGATAGTGGGGAGCTTTGAGCAGCCTATCTGTCCCTGGAGGAGTGGTCTCAGCCCTGAAAGTAGTAGCTTATTGGCCGTTTTGTGTCAATTCCCATCTCTTTCAGTTTCCCTGCTTTAAAACCCGTATTTGCGCGGTTTTGCACGATTTTGCACATAGCGCAGCATCAGGCAGCGCCACTTAAACAGGTTTAAACTATTCCCGGCTCCACAAAGTCTGCTCTTCACTTTTTCCCTTAGAACTGTTCTAAATCTCAAAGTAAGCACTCTATTTTCATTCTAAAGCCCTGCAGTTGCTCATATAAGTAATCTTATAAGTAAGCACTAATAAACTAAAGCGCTACACCCTCTTATACTACCTTTAAGTACTTGGCTCCCTATTGGTTCTTTTTGATCAGTCAAAAAGTAGTTCCTTATACTATTCTGGCATGTCCAAAAGTCAGTTTCGGGTTTACTCTCCAGTCCAGCTGGTGAATCTGGGAATCTTGAGGCAATGTTACAACTGCCTTATGTACACAGACCACCCTCTCCTCCTCCCAACAAGCTCAAATATATGTGAGAGATGCAACTATATAGCCAAACTGGAGGCTGAGCTCTCTAAACCCAGTACTGGCGCAGTCAGTCAGGAAGAGAAGGTAACCACACACACCACAAATCCAGTCTCACATAGACCTATCGCAACAGCAAACCAAACACATAAACACACAAAAACATACTCGGAGGCTCTAAATAAAAATCTGCCCTAGCAGCAGAGACCTCCAAAGCAGACTTACAAGCAACCGCTACCCCACAACAATATCCACGTATCACATAGTTCACAAAGTCAGTGTGCCACACAGTCACAGCCCTTAAGGCTAAACAACACACCTATTACACTTGTAATAGGTGACTCTATTGTCAGACACAATGACGTCCCACTCACCAGGCTGAGCAAGGAGAAGGTCACTGTAAGCTGCCTGTCGGGTGCCAGGATCTGCCACATAACACAAGCACTCAGGTCACTCCAAAGCAAGTACAAATATGACTCCGTCATTGTCCATGCTGGTGTGAATGACCTGAGACGCACCTCCCTGGACTACATGAAAAGAGACATAGAGGAGCTCTCTGATCATGTAGCCCAGGCCGGTATGACCCTGACCTTGAATAGCATCTTACCCTCACCAAGAATGATGTCACAGTACAAAGACAAAATGATCAATTTTAACAATTGGCTAAAGTATTGGTGTCATTCAAAGGGGATCCAGTGTCTGTCAGCCTGGGATGACATGCTCGACAAGCCACGTTGCTTCACTAGGGACAGCTTGCACCTGTCACCCCTGGACTTTCAAATACTGGCTAAGGCTCTTGCCACCCCCATAGTGCCTTTTTTAGGCAAGGCTCAAAAGACAAAACCACCTCCATAGACAACATAAGGAAAAAGAAACTAAGGGTAATGCTGCTCAATGCCAGAAGTCTAAACCTCAAGATGCACACACTCGAGGCTCTCTTCAGTATGGAGAATATCGATATCTGTGCAGTAACAGAAACCTGGTTCAAGGCTCCCGAGAGCACCCCAGCACTACCAGGTTATACCTCATACCATGCTTTTTGGCCCCAAAACTTGGACCGAACCACAAAAGGAGGGGGAGTATCCATATTCATCAAAGATAACCACACCTCCAGGTTAGTGGCACTGCACGAAGCATTGGAGACCATCCATGTGCAACTAACAGTGGGCAAAACTGCCTTTCAGTTTGTAGCCTGCAACAGACCACCCTCCCAAACTCAAGAACCCCACTAGGCTTTCCTGAGAACACTGGTGTATATGAAGGTCTCTCCAAACACCATCATATTGGGTGACATCAACTACCCAAACATAGACTGGGAGCACTACTCAATCCCCATCACCCTCGCCAAATGGTTCCTAGAATTTATAAATTCAAATGCTATGGAACAACTGGTCACCACTCCCACAAGAGGGGAAAACATATTGGACCTGATCATCACCAACATGGGGACTCTATGTTCCATACCAGAGGTATACCCCTCATTGGTAAGATCTGACCATAAATTAATCTCACTGGACATCCATATCCCGTCCCCACCCCCAGCCAAGGAAACCACGGTGAAGAACTTCTCAAAAGCAAACTTCACACTTCTCAAAACCGAAGTGGAATCCTTCAAAGCCCCCGGGCCAGTGGAAAATATGGCCCAAACCGCAGAATCCTTTACAAACACATTCTATGGGCACCTACAGGAATGCATGGATCATGCTATCCCAAATAAAACCAAGACTCACTCCTCCAAAGGCAGGAGACCTGTCTGGTGGACCCCAGCCATAAATAAGCTATACAACAGAAGGAGAAAGCTACTACATGATAGAGCAAAATCCCATAAAGGGAAGGCATCTCTGATCAGTACTAGCAAGAAACTATGATCCCGCATAAAATCATCTAAGGCCAGCTTCGAAAGAAAAATTGCAGAAGACGCTAAAGATAATCACAAGGCCTTCTTTAGTTATGTCAGGAACCTGGGTGGCAACTCCCAGATATGCTCTGAGTTAGTGCAAAATGACAAAAAATACACTGAACCTACAGACATTGCCAACATCCTGACAGACAGGTTCAGTGCAAACTTCTCCCCCCCTTCCCCCCAAAAGAGCAAATGTCTATCCCAACAGAGTGTAGCCTCCCTGACATCACAGATGCACAGGTGAGAGCTGCCCTCTCCAAAGCAAAAAACACAGCATCAATGGGACCAGATGGTGCCCCGAGCTGCATCTTACATGAGCTCCAAGAAGAACTGAACCCTCACATAAAGTCACTGTTCAATCTCAGCTTTACTACAGGATATGTACCCAAGGAATGGCGTACAGCAACAGTGGTCCCACTCCACAAAGGTGGTGCCACAACGGACCCCGGAAACTATCGCCCTATAAGCCTGACTAGCCTGGTCTGCAAAGCTATGGAGCGTATCATCATGGAACTCATAAACAAAGACATTGGGAACCTCCAAAAACTGGATCCTACCCAATTCAGCTTTGTTAAGGGCAGATCTTGCCTCTTGAACCTGGTCGACTTCTTTGAAACAGTCACCAAGGCCATAGATGAAGGGAAGGTAGTCCACACAGCCTACCTGGACCTCACAAAAGCCTTCAACATAATACCCCACTTGGGCATCATAAATAAGCTCACCAGCTTAAATATCAACCCCTATGTCACAAGATGGGTTGCAAACTGGCTCAGGGATAGAACCCACATAGTCAGAATTGCAGGTGCCATGTCAGACTCTAAACCAGTTACAAGTGGCGTCCCACAAGGCTCAGTCCTGGGACCTCTCTTGTTCGGTATATATTTCTCTGAAGTACAGGCTAACACGGGAGGACTATGGCTGACCAAGTTCACAGATGACTGCAAACTGGGTGCCATAATAGACTCGCCTACTGACACAAGCATCCTCCAAAAGGGTCTCACAGAGATGGATAACTGGTGCCAGAGCCATGGCCTAAAGCTAAATGCCAAAAAGTGCATAGTCATCCCCTTTGGGAAAAACAAAGTGCCCACAAATTACCACATAGGTGGTAATCCATTAAGTACGGAAGACGTAATTAGGGATTTGGGGACCCAAGTAGATAGCAATCTCTCCTTTGACAATCACATTGCCAAAATGGTTAGAAAGACCTTCTATATAGCCCACCTTATCACGAAAGAGTTCACATCTAGATCAAGAGAGGTCATTGTGCCCCTCTACTCATCACTCATCAGGCCCATAATTGAATACAATGCCCCATTTGGGATGTACCTTACCCGACACCTGCAGCAACTGTAAAGACCCCAAAAGTACCTCACCAAGAGGATCAAGGGACTCAAACAGATGCCCTATGCAGTTAGGCTAAAGAAACTCCAGCTCTACTCAGTTGCTTACCGCCTACTCAGAGGCGATCTGTGCCTGACGTATAAAGCCATGTCCAAACCAGAATTAATGGACATGCTCCACCTCAGGAAGTCCAAATCCCTTAGAGCCACATGCTCCAGGGACTTAAACCTCAGCACAGAAATAAATAGGACATGCTGGAGGGACAGATTCATATCCCAGAGGCTCCCCTCACTCTGGAAAAAAATCCCAATCCATGTTAGGCAGAGCCCCTCAATGACCCTCTTCAAGAGAAATCTTGACGAGTGGATGGGAGATCGTAGGTTTACCCCTGGGATCTCTTCTGTGACCCTACTAGACAGAGGCACAGTAAACTAACCTTAAAAGGGCTATCTTCTGTGACCTACTATACATAGGCACAGTCAACTAATCTAAAATGGTGGTGAAAGCCAAACACACTCTGGCTAGGCTTATAAATGCCCTAGGGCAGATAGCCTAGTATCAACCTATGAACCTATGAACTAACTAAACAAATAAACAAACAAAAAAAAAAAATCAAACAAACAAATAAAATAAAAATGCATGTACTACTGGAACAGAAACAGAGAACACTCTTATACATGGTGAATTATGCAAAGTCTGCAAGTCACAATTCATAATAAAAGAAAATGTTAGTATTGCCATGAAATCAACCTGTACTAGACCAAGCAAAGGCTTGCTAAAGAAATCTTGGCTTGTTATCAACAAACACCATACTGTGTCCTTTGGAAATATTGTACACCCGATCTGTAAATAAAGTATCCCAGTTATGGGGAATGGAACAAGGACTGTGACATGCTAAAACACCAGCAAGGAGAGTAACGTGTGTGGCAGATATTACTTCTGTCTTAAGCAGTGAGCAGCTAGGCATTCTATTTCTCTGTCTCTCTCTCTCTTTTCAGCTTATTCCTGCACCCCATGCCACTCTTTCCAGGTAGTCATGTTGACCTTTTCCAGTAATCCTGGGCACATTCCTTCCTAGCTGGGCATTCTCAGTCTACTCAGAAAGCCAGCTATATGATGCAAGTTGTAATTTGCCAAGGAAAGAGGGCCCAATGGGGAGAAGCAGGCAAGGTGACTGGAGCTTTCATGTAGCTGAGGCTAGTTAGCACCCTACTCCTGAACGAGCAATTTTCAGTGATGTCAGTATGCCTAGTGTGCACATCTGCTACCAGGCAAATTATGTTGTGTAACCCTATAAGTCTACTATCAGCCTGTGAGATTACTTGTCTCCACCACAGGTCATGCAGCCAGTGTCCCCCCACTTCCCCCCCAGCAAAGTAGAGCTGTCTGCTAGCCACTTCATCCTATCCCCCACCTGAACTTACTATTCCCAAACTCAGGCTGCTGTCATCTTTGTCCCTGTATCATAGTATCAGCATTTTGCAGTAAACTCCACCACTGGTCAGCTCCATAAGTAGTTCAGATCCCTGTCCCTCATCAGTGTATAACCTGGTCCCACTGAAAGTCTGTGTCAGGTTCACCTGAGAAGAGTTGTCCAAATATGAAAAAATGATTAATCAACTTTGAAACAAGGAACAGTAGATTGCTGGGTGGTTTATTAGTTGCAGTAGCTCTCTGATGCTACAAACTATTCCACACTGTAATTATCTGCACACATTTGACAACATATAAGTGGAATTGCATGGATGTTTCAACCTGGGGGAAGGAGCTTTCCTAGTAAACCGGTATGCACAACCTCAACTGATAATGCAAAACACCATCTGATAGAGTCACCCTTTATAATTTGAAGTCTCTTTCTTGGTCTAATAATAACCTTCAAACCCCCTCAATCCAAACTAAAATGCACTGACCATGCTTTCATTTTTTTCTTTTCAAACTTTGGGGATTCCTCTCTATACATGTAAAATCCATACATTATTTTCTACAGTTCCAATATGAACTAAAAGATCATTTTTTTAAGTAGACACAAGGCACGTGTTACCTAAAGGATACAGTTACCTAATCGGAGTCCAGCCTGAGCAAGCACAATAATCCCCCAATACCTTGAAATATTTTATTTGAATAGAAATTTTGCCCTGTAAATCATACACATCCCAACACCAAAATTCCCGTTTCCATTTTTCTCCACTCTTTCCTCTCTTCTTTTTCTTATCAAATAATTCTATCAACAACTTTTGTAAATATTATACATAGTATCATAGGTACATGTTTTATTATAATGATATGTAAAGAAAACTGTTCTAAATCGATTACAAAGCTTATTGGGCCATTTACTCGTTTTAAGTAATTGTGGTACTTATCACATTGGTGGTATCGTTATTTTTTATATCTATGTGAAAGCTAACTGTTTGCTTTTGTATTTATCCCGATGCTGAACTTAAAAATGGTCCAAGCGGATGAATGTTCTATCACAGTTAAGAAATATGCATTTTATTTATTTATTTACTTATCTAACTAACGTTGGAAAAAATTGGTGATTTGGCCATTCGCTAAATTTGTAGTTTGACATTTTCACCTGTTGACAATATAATACAGACCATACTAACAATCTATTATTTCTTTGCAGTGAGGTGGGGAGACACTGAAAAGCATCACTTCATTCAATCCACTGTTTTGCCCTGGTGACTTTTCTACAGTCTATCTATCCCATGATTCTCCAGCACAATCCCTGCCTACTTAGAGACGTACATCCGTAACTTTGGTGTGTGTGTGTCTGTGTGTGTGTTTGTTTTCGGGGATGGTGGGTGGGACTGTACTTGATTCCACTTTAAACTGACACTGATTAAATGAAGGGTTGTCTGAATTATATTTATTTTCTATTGCATCATTAGAACATTATCTCTCATATATATCATATAATACAATTTATGAACTTTAATGACACTAAATTCTGAAAGGTGTATACAAGTATTAAAGCAAAATGGCCAAACAGTAACAGTAAATAAAGGATTACCCAAGGACCTGTTCACTTCTCTATTTGCATTCTAACTGGAGTCATAACTACTGAAAACTCCACAATGTTATGTAGACTACATGTACTCACAAGCTCTGTAAGCTGCTGTACTGCTGTAATTATTTGCCTTCACTGCAGTAACTTTTGCACTCAGTTATAGTTTTATTTTTCTTTATTCCCTTATCCTACACTCCCCACTTCCTACTAGCAATATTAATCACTGTTAGTCTGCTCCTGTCTGCCAGTATTTATGTATTTATTGATTGTGTCTCTTGACAGGGTAGATGGGCTTATCCTGGAATCCTTTTCAACCAGGACCTGAGCACAGAGACACAACAAAATTACAACGTTATTATGATTTACAGCACAAAGCACAGTATATACATTACTAGTTCCAGTTTACATTACTAGCAAATTACAAAGTTGAACATTACAGTACTACAGATTACTTAACATCATCAAGGTATGTATGTTGGAATGCAATGCTCATCTTGCAGAGGGAGTACAGTACCACTTTGTCTTACATGCCAGTATAATGCTATTCCAGGACCAGTTAACAAAGATTAAACTATTAAAGAAGCAATGATAGCATCAGGGTGCCAGTTTTAATACATGAGTAGGAACAGAAGGAGGAGGAATGGAGGAAATGAAATGGAAACCATCTGAACCTCCTTCCTTATCACAATATAATCTTCTTTACTGCTGCATCTGTCACTTCCCCTGATTAGTTATTAGCGATTTATAGATGAAGTACTAGGCTAGCTGCCCTATGGTTGGTTTTAAGCTTATCTCATTTGCCCTAGTGGGAATCAAACCCTGTACCTCTTATCTGAGAGGTATACACCTTATCCATTATAGAAACAGCAAACAAACTGAGGTGAGGCTCCAGGCTTTAAAACGTTTATTATCCAAGTGCACAGAACAACACAAGCGCTTTCACCAAACAGGCTTCTTCAAGTGTGTTTCACCTGAAGAAGCCTGTTTAGTGAAAGCGCTTGTGTTGTTCTGTGCACTTGGATAATAAACGTTTTAAAGCCTGGAGCCTCACCTCAGTTTATTTGCTGTTTCTACAAGTCTGTTTTTTCTCCTGAGGTACCTGGTCATAGTTGGAACATTTTTACTTATTACCTTATCCATTATGCCAACTACAAACTAAATTATTCCTTCTACCCTATTCTAGATTGAATACAAGGCAGAGACAATGCTGACAACTCAGGTACATATCCCTTTTTATTCTCTCTTCCCCCTAAAAATTACTGCTTGTACCATTCTCTCTCACTTATATATTTATTTACTTTCACAGTCTTCCAGCTTCACTATTCCTCAAAGATCATAGCCTTCATTTAATCTAGGGCTACTAAACCAATATGGTGTAACTGTGCTACTCAGGACACTTGGTCTTCGTTTGCAGTACTCTTCTTTTCAATCACTTATCTACAGCATGTATAACACACAATCTATCATGGGCACAGGCATCTGCTCAGGTATTTTCCCAGAGCCCCCTATTCAGCAACCCTTTGCATGCATATTTATAATCTGTACCATAAATGTATTCTCTAAGCCTTGTTGGTCATTTCTAAGATCTCCCCTGAACTTTCCTCCACATGTCTGTTCTGTCATACCCAGTTGTAAGTGAATACCTCTGAACTGCTATGATTTAGGCATAGCAATATGATTTTGTCTCTCAGGTTTAGCTTTGTTTCTAGCTTTACTAATGTTCATAATTTCAGATCCATTTTAAGATCATCCACATGCAAAAACACACTCAAATGGAAATATAAATTTAAATAGACCACACTTGTCTATTCATAAGTAAGGAGTCTACAGATGTATTTACACAAGGTATAACCAACTTCCTACAAAAACTAAATACCCCCATAACCTTTTGGTATTACTTTAGTATATAGCTGTCCCAATGCTTTACAAGAAATGCAATTGTGATATCTAACACCTGAAGTGATGCCCAAAAGAGTTGCACAATGCAACAAAACTGTAAGGTTAAACACAGACAACACTTCATTGCTAAAATGCAGTTGAAAACAAGCATGCAGGAAGATAGCATATCGTATATGGGATAGCATATGATTCCCACCTCTGCACACTGGTTGCTATAAAATTGTTTTTTATACCAAATGATTTTTACAGACATATGCCTAAAAACTATTAACAGTGATTATAAACTGAGAGACATATATTTATTTAACTTCTCTATAGACATTACTCTGCATGTAACAGTATTTATATACATTACTGCACTTATATTGCAATAAATCTGTTGCCGTCTGATCTATATGAAAGAGTTTAGAGGAGAAGATGCTTAAAACACCTCGATCTGCTCAACATCTATTGCCTTACTTAGAGTAACTTCACCAATATTGGAAAATAATATTAGTGAGCAGGTTTAACTCTTTGAAATGTTCTGCATTCGTTAGTGAAATATGTAATTTTATTTCATACTAAAGCGACTTTTAAATCATTTCAAGCATTTTTCATGTCCGATTGGTGTGATGAATACAAAAATGTGATCCGCACATTTCAGAAAATGGCAATGAAACGTACTGTAAGCAAATCTGTAAGTACATGATACTTACAATATAATCATAAAAGAATGCTTCCTGTACAGAAGTTAGATGTTAAATGTATATTCCGACTACTAGAGGTATTGATGGTAATATATATGCATTCATAATGCAAACAAACATTCTCTTAAAAACACTCAGTCATTTGTATATTTATTCTTAGGCATGGATACATAGCACATATTCATTCTCTTAACAAGTTATTATACATAACAAGCACTTCAGAATTTACAAACACATACACACAGTTATATGTATGCACATCCATGTAAATGTTTTCTGCATATATAAGCACATACAATATGCATTGTAGCACCTTTTAGTTATACTTTCATATTCTGAGTATTACTTTCAGATTTTCACCCATGTTATGACACGTGATCTTGATATGTATTGGTGTTATGATGTCTATAGATTAATGTCTTATAGGTGTTGTCAGTTTTATTTATTTTCTCCATATAAATGCTTAAATACTAAGCTATTTATAGTATTTTCTATATAGGACTAATGAGAAGAAATGACTATATGAAATGCCTTGATCAAACAGAGAAATTTGAAATGCATTATTTCTGGGATATTTTTGATATATTCAGAAATACATAATATTATTTTTTACTACTAACATTTCCAACTTTATATTTCTATGATCTTAAATATTAATATTTCAAAAATTAATACTTTATATTGCTTTTCCTTTTAACATGACCCGAGTGTGCTCTAAACAGTTATAATTAATAATATTGTTTTAAATTAAGAAGCAGTAGCAACTGTTTAGCTTAGTGATAGTGGGATGGGTTGGTTGGTATGTGATTTGTATGATTATATCATAAAATCAGGTAATTTCTATTCCATAATGAGAGGTATAAATGCAAATAAGTTTGAAATTTTGCTGTTTTTATATCTGTCCATAACAACAATTATTAGTACTTGGTTACTATATTTTAAGCTAAATCATCTTAAATCACTACATTTACATGTTCTTATGAATACCAACATATAATTGCCTCTCATTAAACATCAATGGACTTAATAATCCACTAAAGTGGAGTAGCTTAAACAAATATTTAAAATTACATAAAGCTCACATAATTTTCTTACAAGAAACACATTTGTTATTTGAAGATGTAGACAGATCGATGCTAATGATTATTCAACTTATGTGAGCTCTCATTTTAAATCAAAAAGGAGAGGCACTCTTATTCTTTGGAGAAATTCAATACCTACACTAAAAATATTAAATACCTATTCAGATAAAAATGGCATGTTGGGTTTAGCAGTAGTAGAAACCAACAAAAAACCTTTACTGGATACCTGGAATAGGAGCCAAAATTGCTAAGAAATATTTGGATATTATAATCTTATATACAAAAGGTGAATTGAATAGTATCTCTAACTACCGGCACATAGCTAGCCTCTCCCCAATCTCAAAAATTCTGGAAAAATGCATCCACCTTCAGCTCATGCCTTTCCTAACCAAGCACCAACTAATCACTACAACTCAACACAGTTTCCGACCTGGCCATAGCACAATCACTGCCCTTCTCTCTTTCTCAAATACAGTAAACCTTGCCCGTGATTCTGGAAAAATAGTATCAACAGTTCTACTAGATCTCTCCACAGCTTTTGACACTGTCTCCCACACCCATCTCCTGAGCCATCTTTCTAACCTTAATCTCTCTCTGAATGCCCTATCCTGGTTCTCAAGTTACCTCTCTGACAGATCTCAAGCTGTGAAATGGGGAAAAGGCACCTCGACCTTCCTTCCTACCCCCACTGGGGTACCCCAGGGATCCATACTCAGTCCAATGTTGTTTACCATCTTTATCAATGATTTTCACACAGCCATACCCAACACCAAAATCATGCAATATGCAGACAACTCAACTTTAGTCTGCTCTGCTTATAACCTCCCTGAGCTCCAAACAATGACTCAAACTGCCTTCTCTACCACTGAGAACTGGATGCTTCAAAACCACCTCTCTCTAAATGCCAACAAATTCAAAACATTACTATTCTCTCCTTCAAAATCCTTCCCTCTTGATAAAAACTCATTCCAAATTATCAGTTATAACAACTCAACCATAGAGGTCATTCCCTTCGCTAAACTACTTGGGGTAACTATAGAAGAACTCCTAAAATTTGATACCCATATTCAGCAAAATATAAAGAAAACACATGTAAAACTTGGCATGCTATACAGAAACATCCACTTTCTCTCTCCTTCTACAAGACGAACTCTTGCCACTACCTATCTACTTCCCTCACTAATCTATGATGCTCCTTTACTAACAAACCTATCTTCCTCTCTCTCCTCCAAACTGGAAGTCTGTTATAATAAAATTTCTAAATTTGCCACCAAAGCCAAATACTCCTCCCATCATTGTGTTGCCCTCCATATGTTAAATTGGCTAGAACTCACCTCCTATCTAGACTACCTACAACTTACTACAGCCCACAGACTAATATTTCCACCTACTAAATGCCCTGCACTAACCAACATCCTACAACCATACACCCCACACAGAATTCTAAGATCCGCTCACCAAAACCTAATCACTGTCCACAAACCTAAACATCCTCCTGGTCAGCTCCCATTTTCCTTCTCCTTAGCCAAAAAATGGAATTCTCTCCCTCTTTCACTAAGGACTTGCGAAAACCTTGATAACTTTAAATCTCAGCTCCATTCCTACCTTTCCTCTAATTGGAAATGCAACTGCATTCTTCCCACCTAGCCTACTAATCACTGTACTCCATCCTGAATTACTAAACACCTGACTAACTCTGAATGCAAGCTTATCTAATGATATTTTCATAAATGTATATTGTAAATAGCTTATTCCCCCTTTCCTCTCTCTTTCAATGAAGTCATTACTGCCATTTTGAATATTTAAATGCTATGTAACCACAGAACAATTCCTGTCTCTAACATCAAACATAATTGTAATTGTAACTGTTTTTACTTTACTGTGATTGTATCTGTAACTTAACTATATAATACGGAGGTTTTCTCCCCATGCCTCCACTGAAAATGAGCTCCCTGAGCCCAGTGGACCTCCCCAGTCATCAAACTGGAAATAAATAAATAAATAAATAAATAAATAAATAAATAAATAAATAAATATTGCAGGAGATTTTTAACTGTACTCTTTCTAGTAAAGACACAGCTACTGATAAGGTTTCTAAGCTATTCTCAGTAGCTAAACAGATCGTTTTACTAATTCTCAACATTTGAGAGATACCTATGATATTAAAGCAACTGACTCTCTCTTAACTTTACCATTATTCTTATAGATTTGACACCCAGAAAAACATTGAAAAAGTGTTTACTTCTAGTAGTTTATTTATGAAAATTGAAGATGCTTTGATAACTTCATGTTCTTTATCTGACCATGATGCTATAACATTTATGCTAACAATAAAGCCAAGTAATTTGATTTACTATCAGAGAATCCCTGCTTATATAGTAAAATTAAAAGACTTTAAGGAATGGTGTCTAAAAGAAATAGATCAATACACTGAAATTAATAATAAAGAAGAAGCTTCAGAAGTAATTTTCTGGGATTCTTTAAAAGCTTATCTATATAGAAGAATAATTAAAAATGTGTACATATGCAAAAAAGAGTGGGATAAGAAGCTGATGTCTTTGCAGTCTAATACAGATAAATTGAAATCCAATTTAAAACATTATGACAAATTAGCAAATGTTGAGCTGAAAATATTAAATCAGAAATTTCTTGATGTACTTCACCATATAATATCAATAAATCTGGAAACATTTAAATTATAAACTTACTCAATAAACCCAAAAAGCTTACATAGGTTGGCTGTTAGATCTAAGAAAAGAATAAATACTAATAATATTAAAGAAATAATTTCCAAACAAGGTGATAAAAATAAAAAAGTGAACAATTTAAAAGACATACTAGAATGCTTTAGGAAAGATTATGAAGAAATTACTAGCAAAGAGGCAGATTTAGAAATCAACAACAGAACAGATGACTTTTGGAAAGACAATATAAGGTTTAAATTAACCAAAGAACAAATACCCAAAATTGATAATTCATTCTCTTTTAAAGAGTTAACAGATCAAATTAATAACCTTAAACCAAAGAAAGTCCCTGTTCTTGATGGTAAAATCCCAGAATTATACAAATTATTTCCAGAGAATATTTTAAATATCCTACTAAAAGATTTATTACAAGTTAAACATATGTCAACCATTCTCCCTGATATCTTCTATAATGAAACCAAATAAAGATTCTAAGTTATGTTCTTCTTACCATCCTGTTTCATTACTAAATGTTGATTTTAAAATATTTATGCCTATTCTTGCAAAAAAAATGAACCATATTATCCCAGTATTAATAAATGATGGCCAGACTGGTTTTATACTACACAGAAAGGTTCAAGATAACAATAATTAGACGTAATAATTTAATATAGCTGGCTAATAAAAACAGAGAAAGAACTGACTATAATAAGTCTAGATACAAATATGGCTTTTGATTCTATTAGTTAGAATTATTTGTTCAATGCACTTAAACAATATGTATTTCCCCAGATTTTATAAATCTTGTAACTAATCTATATTGTAACTCGTTCTCTTTTATTAAAATTGGCTCTTTTCTTTCTAGTTCTTTCAAAATATTAAAAGGTACAAAACATGGCTGTCCCTTGTCACCTCTATTATTTGCTCTAGCAGTTTAACCTTTCACAATCTTTATTAAATCTAATAGCAAAATTCAGGGATTCTCGATAGATGAACGTTATTCCTGTAAAATTCAATTATTTGCAGATAGTTTAATAACAAGTGGTGATGCTGAAGCTTTAATAGAAAATTTAACTAAGTCTATTAATTACTTTGAAAAAGTGTCAGGTTTAATGTTTAACCCTGATAAAACAGAAAACTGTACTTATTAATAAAAAGTTAATAATTATTTAAGAAACTATAAGAATTTTATTTGGGACAGTCCACAAATTAATTATCTTGGAATTATAATTAAATATACTATAAAATATGCAATAGCAGTAAATTATAGTAATTTAATAGACACCATTACTAAAATAATTATTAATTGGAACAAGTTTAATAAAGATATTTTTTATTTAAAAAAGTCAGGAATTGAATAGTTTATGTAATGCTGATTAGGTTATATGATATATAGCAATAGTTGTGAAGTAAAATGTTTATCTTAATTATAGTGTGATTACCTTTATATGAATGTAAATTTGCCTATGTCACAAGTGATGATTCAATGAAGGTGTTTGGAAAAATGTTTTTACAATTGAAGTTAGACTTACTTCAATAAAAATGATAATCTTACCAAAAATACTTTTCTATCTGCAATCACTAATTATTCTTCCTCCTACAAAAATCTTTAAGAAATTACATTCTAGTCTTCTTAATTTTCTCTGATTCCCCAATAAAGCAAGAATATCATTTGATTGGCATGTTAAAAGTTGTCAAGAAGGTGGATTAAGTTATCCAAAAGTTGAATTATATGCCAAATCCATAATTCTCAATTTAATATCTATATGGTTAAATTCCTCTTACCAATCCACTTGGAAATCCATTCATGAAAGATTAATAAATAATAACAGCTATGTTGTACAATATTTCTCTAAATATGGAATTAATACATTTTACCAGATCTTGAAAGACTTATGTTTAAATGAAAAGAAAAAATACTATTCCACTCCCTTTACTGATTAGATCCTTATACATTTTAAAAGATTCATGAATTCTAATTATATAGTTAAAGATTTATTGTTTTTATTGTTTCCTATATCAAATATCACAGGTTGTTTGGGAACTTTTAATAGAAACAAAATGCTAGATCTTAGAGATGCAAATGCAATCTTTTGGCATCAATTCTTAATTGGAAATGAATCATATAATACAGATTATATTCTTGCAAGACATTGTTTAGAAAATGATTGGTTGACTATACAATCTTGTAAAAATGCATTAGTGATAATATTGAAATCTGCTTGGATTTTTAAACAAAACATATTCCAAAGATACTTGAGTTTTTTTCAGAATCAATATTAACTCAAATAAGAATACATCATATATATCAATAATTTATAAAATAATAAGAGAAGAGTTTGGTTCCACAGATTCATTATTTTATACTTACTCAACTAAGATTAATTAGAAGGCCTTTTCTGATGAAAATTTAAATCTATGGAAAAATCTACTTCTTCTCTTTATTGGAAAATATATATGTGGAGATTTCTACACAGAGCTTTTTAAACTCAAAATAAAGTGGCTTTATATAATATATAACTATGGGAAAATTAATTGTTGCAGGTGTAATGACGTCTCTAACGCAGATTGGTTTCATATGATATTGGATTGTAAAATAGTAACTCCTTTGTGGGTTGAATTTAGATATTTTGCCCAAGCTTTATGGATAGATAATTGTATAATTTCTAACTGCTTAATCTTACTTAATGTTCCAGTTTTGGATTCTGTTCCTAGGGTGCAGGTGCCTCGCCTTTGGTCCATTTTAGCTATAGCAAGAGAAATAGTCACAAAGAATTGCTAATGTAAATCTACTCTTTCATTCACTGAATTCATTAATTTAGCAAAAAATGTCTGTAAAAAAGAATTGTCAACTTCCAAAATGAGAATTTCAAGTATTACTCACCAGTTTAGATTTTGTTGTGGACATCTGTAAATAGTTATGTTTTTCTTCTATTTATCTTTGTGCAATCTTTGTTTTAAAATTAATAAAAAGTTGTTTTAAATAATTTTAGAACAATTTTAAGGTACAGACATTATCAAATTAGTAAATAAAGCATATATAAAGGCTCCTTATTATTAACTGCATGGCAGCTAGTATATTAAGACCTTATAGTTTGAAAAATAAGACAGTTCTCCTGTTTGTGACCCCTCTCTGTTATTTTCCAAGTCTACTGCTTTGATTACTAATGTTTAGAGGTTAGAGGTATGTACTACTGTATTGAAAATATACCCTGTAATTGAAGTTTTCCTCTTGGTTTCCCCTCAATCAAATTTTTTCTTATTTTTATTTTCAGTCATAGTTACAATAGTACAGGTATGTTAACTTCCTTATTCCATCATTTGCCATAGCCATCTGGAAAACAGAGGAGAATGTTGAGTAGCTTTGAATTCATTACAGCAATTAACTATATCCATTCCCTACTACAAAGAAGAAAAAATGTTTTATGTACAGTGTCAGTCATGCCCTCCTAACAGTAATCTCTTCAATAAAACATCCCTGTATTGCTGACATCCTAACCTTTCCATATTCATTTTGATTTAAATCTAGTTTGGTACACCCTACAGACTGTTTCTAGAGGTAATACTGGGTTTGTTTTAAGGTTGTTACTTAGCACTACTTAAGTGCAGCCATTCCCCTGTTTGCTACATTTAGTAGGCAGAATCAGAAACAGAACTTGCATTGCTAATTACTTTATGTATCAATAGCACCCACTTGTATCTACCAGAAGCAGTGCAAAAAGGAGGTTTAGTGTAAAAGTTAAATGGGGTAGTGTAGTACCAACAGAGTATCACACTGCTTTTGTCCCTAACTTTTGGCTGCTGGAAAATAAGTCAGGTTGTTGATGGCTTAAATGACAACAAAAACATGCAACCAGCAGAATGTAAGATGTCTGATTCAGCCACTTTTGATTTCTCTGTGGAAGGAGGTGTTAAACCTCACAGAACAGCACAGTCTTTTAGTTGCTATTTTACTGGCCATTGTCACATGATGTGTTTGCTCCCACATGAATATCTGAATCTAAAAGCCTTTAAGGATACCAAAATATCAAAATTCAGTTATGACTGCAGCTCCCCAGACCTTAACACAGTAGCAAGCTATATTATGGAATTCTACACCCATTTATTAAAAAGCATAGAGCTAGCAGTCCCTAGCAGAACCAAGTATTATTGGAAATTCAAAAGCAAACCACCCTGCTTGCCCACTGCCATAAATAAACTATACAACAAAATAAATTCCTTAAATTATGTAGTAGATTGAAAACTAACCTTCTCAAGGATAATATTAAAAGCATTACAAAAAAATGAAGAACGCTATCAGGTCCTGTGAGGGAGCCATTGAATTTAGGCTAACATCAAAAACCAAAGAACATTATAAATCCTTCTTAGCTATGCTCAGAACTTGTTCAGAATGCTGACTCCTATTCTGATCCAACTGACAGTGCCAATGTTCTTGTAAACAAATTTAATGCCAGCTTCATCACAGAGTCTTCTGTTTAAAACCCCAAAATATTTGAATTCCCTTACTCCCCTGAGTATCTCTAAAGATCATTTACTAAATGTGCTATCCGAGATCAAAATATATTTCCTCCATGGGACCTGCCAGGTATATCGGGTTGCTTAAGTAATAGTGTTAAACATGCCCTTGCAGACACATTCCTAAAACTGTTTAACTTAAGTTTAGCTACTGGTTTTATCTGTAATGAGTGAAGCACAGCAGTGGTGATGCCCTTCCATAAGCATGGCCTTACAACCAACCCAAGTGATTACTGAACTATCAGTCTTACAACCCTCATCTACAAAGCCATGAGACATATTATAACTAACCTCATAAACTGGGATATCAGGCGGTTTACCTTGAAAGGTTGAAAATCAACCTACTGAATGGCCCTTTGTGCGAACTGGAATGACGAAAATTGTCAGTCCGATCTGCACCAAAGTTTGAAAATCAGCAAATCGAAAACCAGATTTGCTGATTTTCAAACTACAATTCAAAGACAAAGCGTAATGTGGGGGGCTGTGCCCCCTGCACTCCCACCCCCACCCCCTACTTTATTATTCTAACTCCGAGGTCACACTACAATGGGGAAAGGGTCCACTTCCTGATCCCCACTATAGTGCACCTCGCACCAAAAATGCCGAATCTGCAATGAGCGACCGTTACTGTGCATTCGCTCATTGCACATTCAATGTATTTTGTTTTCGGCCTTCCAAAAACTTGAAAAAGTCCTTTTGGACTTTTGTATTTCACACATGTGCATTACGCACATTTAAAGGTAAACCTACCAGGCAGATTGTTAGACTGGATACCCAACAGTTTGGTTTTGTGAAGTGTAGATATTGTCTGTTTAATCTAGTAAATGTCTTCATAGGTTCATAGATGATTACAAGGCTAGTGGTTTTAGGGGCCTTACAAACGTAGCCAATATAACCTGATTTTAACTGATATATGATCCCTAGGGGCAAGAGGGTGGCACAGATTTGTGCCTGTACATTGAGTATCTTATAAATTACTTTTGTCATAGGCACTACCCCAGATGTGAATTTGTAATTTCCCCATCCATTGATCTAAACTGGATTTGAAGTCGGCTAGGGAAGGGCTATCCTTAATGTAAATAAGAAGTCTGTTCCAAAGAAGGGGAAATCTCTGAGAAACATATATATCTTTCCAGCATGTTTGTTTGAATCACTTACTAAGTTTAGATTCCTAGAGTGGGTGACTCTTATGCTGTTTGACTTGCAGATGTGTAGCAGCTCCAGCAGGTCTGGATTTGTGAGTGTCTTGTAGGTCAGGCATAGATCACCCCTTAATAGTTGGTAAGAGACAGAGTAAAGGGATAGGGCTTTTACTCTATCTGCGTAGTTCATGTTGTTTACACTCTGTATTTTCTTTGTGAGGAACCTCTGAGGTCACTCCAGCTGCTGTAAATGCCTACTCAAGTACATGCTAAATGGTACATTATATTAGATTATTGGTCTAATGAGGGCTGAGTGCAGCAGGACTATAATTTCCTTGGATCTGGATGCCATACATTTACTTATAAGTTGTGCCACAAAAAAGGACTTCCTCACTAATGTGGACACATGGCAGTCAAAGTTCATGATACTATCCATTTGTGTACCTAGATCTCTCACCTCCGAGTCTACTCTTAGGGGTCTGCTTTCTATGTTGTGATTTTCAAGGGTATTTGACTTCCAAAAGGATATGATAATGCGTTTTTCACATTTAGTTTTAGACCATGGTTCTGGCACCAATCATTTGTCTGATCCAGACCCTTCTGAAGGATATCTACATCATTGTGAGATTCAGTGATTGCACCCAGCTTGCAATTATTGGCAGACTTTCTCATCCAGAGGCCTTCCACATTAGCCTTGACTTCAGAAAAGTATATTCCAAACAGGAGTGGCCCCAGCACTGATCCCTGTGGCACACCACTAGTAACTGGCCTCTTGCGGGATCTGAATTCACCCACTTTAACCACATGTGTCCTGTCTGTGAGCCAACTGGCAATCCATCTGGTGACATAGGCATATAATCCCAGTTTTGTAAGTTTATTTACAATACCTGAATAGGGAATTGTGTCAAGTGCCTTGGCCAGGTTGAAGTAGGTATGTACTATTTTACTGTCATCCTCAGCCTTAGTGAAATTCCCATAGAAATCCACCATATTCATTAGCCATGACCTGGCTTTGGCAAAGCCAAATTGGGTCAGGTCCGGTATTTGGAGGTTTCCTATTTCATTATTTATCAGGTCAATGATTATTTTTTCCATGGCCTTACATATAAGAATAATCAAAATTATGGGTATGTAATTTCCTGGGACAGTATATGATCTCCCTTTATGCAGAGGGATGACTGTTGCTGTCCTCCACTCTATTGGGACAGCCAGTATGGAGGCTGTGGTTAAAAAGAACTCCTAATGGGCCTGATAAGTCCCGATTGAAGCTGTTTAAGAGGCAACCTGGTATACTGTCAGGGCCCCATTGAAGCCGTGTTTTTAGCTTTAGAATGTGCAGCAGCAACCTCTTCTTTGGTGATAATTTCCAGTGGAGTGATGGAGAGTATTTCCTGGTAGAGAAATGGGGGTGATGGAGAGGTTAAATTTGAGACTCATTTGTTGGCCAGTACATTTGCTCTATCTTTCAGCTGACTATAGGTGATGCCATCTATGACTATTTCTGCACATTGTTGGGTGTTGCACTTAAGACAGTGGACATTACTGAAAAATGCCTTATAGTTATCCTTAGCTTTGGAGGCTATTTCTACCTCAAAGTCTGCTTTCAGAGACTTGATTAGTTCCCTGATTCTCTTTTTTCCTTCTTACTTCTCAACAGGAGTTTCTTTCTTTTGTTGTATAACCTATTAATATCAGAGGTTCACCAGGGTGGCTTGTTTTTGTGGTGTGACCTGGGTATACGTATATATGGTCATACTGGGCTTTTGTGTACACCACTGCATAGGTTTCTGTGCTTTCTGGAATTGGGGGAGCTTAGAAACTAGCTATGCCATCCCTTAATAGGGGGTAATTTTACCTTAGAGAGAAGTTCTTAACGTTTTGGGGTTAGGTGGGGTGACTAGTTTTATCTTTATTTCAAGGGAGACTGCATTGTGATCTGATCTTACCAGTGAGGACATCACTAGATGGGGAGAGGGGGGCAGCACTATCACCTATCTGTGAGTACCAGATCTAGGATATTTGTTCACCTAGTGGGAGTACAGACTAGCTGTTCCAGGGCATTTGAATTTACAAAGTCAAGAAATATTTGGGCCTGCATGTTAGTGGTTGTATATGCCTCCCAATTAATTGAAGGGTAGTTAAAATCACCCATGAGTATAGTAGTGGCTGGATGGTGAGTGATTCTAGTAACTTTAGATATGATGTATAGGTTTCCTGGCTTATGGTGGGGGACCTCTAACTAACAAGAATATGGTAATGGATTTTCATGGTTAGTTGGACATGGAGTAGCTCAAGCACATCATATTGTTTACTTCAAAAGGGTAACAAAGACTGTAGAAGTGGCCATGCAGTGCATGCAGAGTATCTTGACCTGGCTAACGCCATTCCACATGGTGGTATCATGCAAAAACTAAAAGCATTAACAATCAACTGATATGTGATAAGATAGATAGCAAATTGGCTGAAGGATAGCATTGACACAGTGTAAGTTGCAGGTGCCTCATCAGAAAGTATGCAAGTGACCAGCTGTGTCCCTCCGGTCTTGAAGCTGGGACTTCTCCTTTTACTTATTTTATTATTGCTTCTCAGATCTCCAAGGGCAGAGGCAAGACCTTTGGCGGATAAAGTTTACAGATGACATAATATGACACCCAATCTCTCCAGAATGAATTTGCCCTAATAAACTCTTGGTGTACTAAAAATGCTAAATAGTGTAGTATCATCCATTTTTGTGGGCAACCCCCTTCTTTCATCATGCTATCCAGACAACACACCTTTACAAAACAGCATGTAGTTAGAGACCAAAGTACTTAGGTTGATAGTGTCCTCTCTTTTGACCATCATACAGCAATATTGCAAGGAAATCCTTTCATTTAGCTCAGCTAATTACCAAAAGAATATCATCAAGGTCGAAAGAGATAATCACTCCCTTATACTCAGCATTAATTAGGCCACTTATTGAGTACAATACCCCCTCCAGCTGTATAGCACTAAACATATTAAATAATTAGAAAGATCCCAAAGATTCCAAACTGAAAAAATCACTAGCTTAAAGCCTCTAAGGCTGGAAACTCCTGTTATTCAGTATTTTAAAGATTTTTGAAGGGAGAGCATTGTCTTACCTACTGCTCCATTAGAGACCTGATTGTCCTGAACCTCTTGTTTCTCCACAAGTACAATACTTCCACTAGTACTAAAGCAATGGACTTAAATCTTCACAAAAAAAATAAATAAATAAAACATGATGGAGGGGCAGGTTTCAAACCCAGCACCTCCAAAGCCTCTGAAATAAACTGCCCCTACATGCTAAGCAGTACAACTCACTATTTTCCTTTAAGTATAAAATAGATGACTGGATGGGTACCCACACATTTACTAAAGCATTTACTAGTGTAGCCCTCTTCAAGAAAGGAGGTGCTGCCCGAAGAAGGGTATTAACAAGGCAATGAGACTCTTTGGCCTTGGAATATCTATGAATCTATACGTGAGATCCTTCCTGAGTTCCCAGATCCAGCACAGACCTACTTTACACGTTATATTCAATAAGTTGAACCAGATGAACTTACTAAATCTAAAGCTAGAGTCTTTTCATGAAATTTCATCTAGAGTTTCCTAAAGCTGTTGGCAAGGCTTCCAGATCCTTACAAGTGCAACAGCATATTGCAGCTGTGGTCCAGTCACAGTTGACTAACAGTCCAGGAGCAGTGTAGCTGCTTTAGCTCTAGCCAATAGAACAACTCAAAATCCCTCCCATTTCAAAACTTCCTTTCATAATCACCTTTCCTCATGCTGGAAGTGTACTTGTACCAAGCCCCTCTAGAAACTGTATGACTCTGTATTTCTTGTCATAAGATAGTACTACCATAGAGAGAGTTTATAGACCCAGTAATCTATGTAGATACTTACTTTATGTTGATTGTTGAAGATTATATATTTATATTATGGTTGTCTCAACAAGTTGTATATACTTATTCTTGTAATTGCTTTTTAATTTCTTTGTAATTTTAATTTAAATTTTCTCTACTGTGGAATTTTTCTCCCCGGGCCTCCACTGAAAATGGGTTCTGTTAGGCCCAGTGGACATTCCCGGTAAACAAAAAGCAAATAAATAAGTAAATAAAAAGATTTCACTGGGCAGTGTTGCTCTGCTCTACTTTCTACCTACAGCCCCTTGATAAGATAGTTTTGATATCCAAGTTAGAGAAAGTTGGTGGAATATAAACTACATTACCTTGTTTAGTAAGACTGGGTAGCTGAAAGGTGAGGGTCATGTGTTTTGGTTAGCACAGTTAGGATTGTTGCTATCAAGAAAATCAAGTTCAAGACCTCGTATATATGTGACTGGTATTCGTGAATTAATATACAGCACTGATTTGCAAAGTTACATTGCCACTGAGTCTAATGGTTAAGCTGTGCTGCAAACTCCAAGATCTATTCAAGAACAACTGTAAGGGCACGTTTAAATAGGATACATAGGAAGTGCGATTTTGTATTCTACAATGTATCATGTGCTACCACCATTGCACTCATATGTGTACCATGACTGCCACTTTTATTTTGCTAAGTGAACCCAGAGACTGGGACTTTCCCAGTGGAAATAACACTGAAGACAGAAGCAAGAAAAACACTGGACTGATACTATCTAATACAAGGCAGTAGACTGATAGTCATACAGTTAAGGACATGACTCATACTGGTACAGCTTCTGTACTGTGCAACTGCAAGCAAATCTCTTAACGAAACATTTCTGAGTTTATCTTGAAAACAAGGAGCTGAGTAAAATGGAAAACATTTATTTATTTGCATTTGTTTAATGAGATAATCAGATTGGGCATAGCCACTTTTCAATGGAAGCCCAGGAAGATATGCTCAACAAAACACACACAAAAAAACAGAGAAAAAGCAAGAGATGCTGTGTTTTGGTTTCTTTTCTTGGCAAAGAGAATGGAGATTTGCTTCCTTAGAATTTTTTTAAAGATAAAGTCCTTCATTTTTATCAGATAGTTCCTCTTTAATGGTTTATTATCAACATATGATCCATTCAATGAACTTTATAGAACATGCAAAAAGTTCAACAGAAGATAAAGTAAATAAAATAAATGCCTCTTAAAGCCACAATGTATTCTATCTGTAAATAAGTAAAATGCAGTCTTCTTCCACAAAACAGTACTGAAAATATCATCTCTCTCTTTTCATACATTTTCTTTTTACAGATTCAGAAGCACATCATGTCCAACTCTGTAAACTTTATAGGACATTTACTACAAAGAGATTTACTTCTATCTCTGGGACTTGTCAATAGGGCAGTAGTCGTAGTCCAGTGCATTAATGCAGTGCACAGCTAATGCCATCTAGGAATGCAGCAGAGTAGTGGTAAGTAGACATGATTAAAGAAATAGGAATGATTAGTATGAGAAGGGAGATAGCTGCACTTTGGTGGGGTAGAAGAGTTTGAGATGAAGCTTCATAAAACAAGCAATGTAGCAGAGTGAGACCATAATAGATACCTAATCTGTGATCTCATGCTTCAATTCATTAAATGCGTGAGAATCCAAATCAGAAATGCAGCAGGTAATGCAGAGTCACAGCATTGGCAAGGACCTGGTACACACATCAAAGGAAAACAGTATGTGGTTGAAGGAACACTGAAAGGGTGCCAGGCAAGCCAGTCACCTTAATGGTTCATTAAAATGGGTGGGACGGAGCGGGTGAGGAAAGGTAAGAGTATGTTTTTTGTTTGTATAAGACCAATTTTATATACACACAGAGAAAAAGGAAGATGGGAAGGGTATAAGCAACAATGAAGAAGCAATGAATGCGGATGGCAGGCAATGGGGCAAACAGACACATATCTCAGACTTACAGATAAACAGGAATGGGTGTGGACACGTGAGGGAGGAAGAGCTGGGAGACACAAACACTGACAAAAGAAGGTAAATGTCTGAGGACTGCATGTGATACAGGCAGCTTGCTAGCTACTAACAGGATCATAGGGATTTTACTTGCATCCTGGCTCCAGATTTCTGATAGTCATAGTGACACCTGCTTCTCAAGACCAAATGACATTGGTCAGTCAAGGAAACAGCTCACAAGAGTACACAGAGTTTTGATTACTGTGGTAAAGAGATAAATGTGTAGTGTCTCACACAAGTACTTATTACCCTAAAATGAAATACTGTTCTGATAACATGACTAGACAGGTGTACTTACACCACACAGTCAGTTCCAGCTCTATCCTGCTTCACTCATGCACATGTTCACATATACACCTACAAGGTGATGGCAGGTTATTGAAACAGGACAGCCCTCTCCTCAATATACAGACATTTCTATTTTTTTAACAACAGCATTTGTAACCCACTGCACTCATGCACCTGTTCACATATATGCACCTACCAGGGGATGGCAGCCCACTGACACAGAATGGCTACTGACCCAAAGCCACTGAAGTAGTGTGTAGAATTTCTGATTCCTCCATACTGACCCCATCTCATCACACCTAGCCATGTCCTGATGTAGAGCCTACTGTAAGTGTGACATTGGTATGTTTATGCACTCACAGATGCCTTTCAGATCTAAGGAATCTTGTCGCTAATGTCTTCTGAAAGGGGGTGGATAGCAGATGGTGGACAGGTAAAGCCATGCAGAGAATGATATCTTGCCACAGGCACTCAGTATACACGGGTGGTGGATGACTGAGAGATGAGTGTACCCACCAGCTTCTGTATGGCCATGCTTGTGAAAGAATGGTACAGAATGTTGATGCTGTTGGTGGAAGGAATTTTACAATATATTAATATTGGAAGTATGCAAAAGGTATGAGAAAAAAAAGCTCAAAAAAGGCATGCAGTATAGTAGTGGAATTGACAGGACAGGACATTGTCCATCATTAATCACTAAACTAACAGATGAGGTATCCTTTCCTGATATTCCTGCTTAGTGGGGCTGAAAGGACAGGCAACAAATCTGGAGGAATCTATACAGGCTGTAGGGACTGCTAGATGTCTTGTATTTCTTAAGAAGATAAGCTAGTTAAGTAACCAGACTGTAAGAGTCACACTGTCTCTGTGAGTGTATCTACACAAGATTGCAAACAGTAACCATGTCCTTTGTCCTTCATAGGTACAATAGGCATACAGACACAGGGTACTACTGCCACATACAGGCATCTCATATTTGGCTATGTGACTGTAGGTGTCAGTAATGTGCATACCATAGGGCAAGGGATGTATTATCATACTATTTATATTGGTTTGTATCCACAGGGAAAACCACCAATACTGTAACACCTGTAGAGGCTGCGCAATGACAGCAGATTGAGACCAGTCCTCTGTCAGGGCTAGACAATGACATCAACATGTACAATGAGTCACATTCCCAAGATGTGTTAACTTTCTCTCACATCTTGGTGGTTATACAGCCAGTGGCCAAGATAACGCTGTAGCCTCCCCCCACATGCACCTAATGAACTGCACAGTGTGGCATTTCTTCTCTTCATTCTGTGAGGGATGCAGCCATCACCACTGTCATGGCCAGTGTTAGGTGTGGTCCAGCAGGGGATGATCTCACTGCTTCTTACATTCAGATATCCACTGTAAGATGAACTGGAAGTGCATCATGGCATTATTCACCACCGCAGCCAGTTCTAACACAAGTGTAGCTCTTAGCATCAACCAATATATGTGCAGCTCTGACAATCCACTATCACACAAATAGAAATTGAGATGTTTGATGTTGTGCATAGTCTTTGGGAGACAATGGAGGCAGGGTCATGATGGCCGGCCTTGTATGCTCCATGGTGGAACGCAATGTGACCATGGCTACCTCCTTGAAAATAATAGCTATTTTCACCATCAGTGCCTGCACCCCAGTATATCACATGGCCACAGGCATGTGAATAGCTTTGGAGGACACATAGGTCAACTATCACAAGCTATAGAGTTTGCAGCTGCTGCAGTTGAATACCCCCATTAATTCAACAGTGGTAAGATCAGCCACAATGAAGTTACACTCAGGGAGAGACAGTTAATGTGCATGCACCATACTGGTCCTGTTTTTCCAGTCCTGACATTTGTGTCCCAGGGAACAACTGAGCATGCACAGGCACATCCATACATATAACACAACTATTAGAATAAAGAACAGTTAATAACAATATGAATAGCTGTACAAAATGAATGTTAGGCAGTTGTAATTGACATAACAGTATTAAAGTTAAACATATGACAATATGTACAGGCAATAAAAATAAATAAAGGTAAATTGAGCAAAACACATAGAAGAAATTAGCCAGCTATTAAGATGTTAAGAGTTAAGGAGAGACACAAAAAGTGTAGAGAAAAGGAATTGTGAAGAAGAAGAAGAAGAAGAAGAAGAAGAAGAAGAAGAAGAAGAAGAAGAAGAAGAAAGCTCCTCTCATAATACTATAATTAAATGCGTATGTCTTTCGTAGACAGGAACTGCTAATGAAAAGGTAATTATCTTATCCACTCCCAGTGAGTGCTTATGTCTACAATAGCAAGTCCATGTTCTATTGTTTACAATGGTGCAACAACTCATGTCTACAGTAGCTTACATCTTGTATACTATCCTTAAAGCTAAATGTCAATGAAGGTCAGGTTTGGAGGATCCCCCAGTCCTAATCCCTGACCTCATCCATTCTGTGAATAAACTGCTTGTATATAGAGTAGACCCTCTCCCCTGTTCCCACTCCTTCCATTCTGTAAGTAAACTGTTTGTGTCCAGGGTAGAATCCCTCCCATTTTCCTTTCCATTGGTCATGGCAGGGTAAAAGCACAAAAGATTTCAGTACAAATAACCTATGGTAGGTTGATAAGTGTTGGGATCACTCACGTGGCAGTAAGTGAAGAGAACATGGCCCTCTAGTACAGGGTTCAGTAGTAGTACCTTTCCATAAACAAACATGCTAACCTGAATTGGATAAAACTAGCTTGCTTTAATATTTGAAAGATCCCCCTCAATCATGATTAACCCATATCCAAATGACCTTTTATTCCAATTGTGAATGCTCATGCTTTGAGGTATAGTTTCCTACTGCTTGTCCCATGCTGTGCATGCATGTACTATGTGACATAGTTTTGATATTCACATTGTTGAAATAGGTCCAGTGGGAACAGTGCTCTACCCCATTTAACAAATTCAAAACAAACAAATAAATAAATAAATAGTTGCCTATTATTTGACCTTGGAGTCCATGCATATACTATTTGATAATGTTACCTACTACTTGTTACTTACTACTGGCTAATTAGGTCAAGCAAAGACAACTTTGAGGTTAAGTCTCCTAGATGAAAGATAATCACAAGGCCTTCTTCAACTATGTCAGAAAATTCAAGGACAGCACACAACAATGTGCTAAACTGCTGGTTAATGGTGCTATATTCACTGAGACTTGTGATTTAGCAAATCTGTTGGTGGTCAAATTCAATTCCAACTCTCCCCCATCACCCCCTACCATTCCCCAAGAAATACCCTAAAACATAACCGCTCCAACAATAACTATGGAGCATGTACTGTCGGCATTCACTAAAGCCAAGAACACTGCCTCAATGGGCTGCAATACCATCTCATGATGCTTCCTGAATAGTCTAAAATATGATTTATCAGGATCCTCGAGTCACTATTTAACTACTGTCTTAAAACAGGCTCTGTGCTATGAGAATGGAGGACTGTGGTGGTCATCCCCATTCATAAGGGAGGACCTTCAATAGAGCCTAGAAACTACAAACCCACTAGTCTGACTTGTCTTGTATGCAAAGACATGGATAGAATTATCATGTAAATTATCAACAAGGACATAGGAGACTTCCAGACACTGGAACCATCCCAGTTTGGCTTTATCAAAGGAAGGTCATGCTTACTGAACTTGGTGAACTTCTTTGAAATGGACAGTAAAGCAATGGATGAGGGGAAAGTGGTACATACTGCCTACCTAGATCTGGCTAAAGTATTTGTTACAATACCCCACTCAGGCATTGTCAACAAACTTGCAGAACTAGGCTTAAATTCCTTTATAACATGCTGGAGAGATAGCTGGCTCACTGATAGGACCCAAAAGGTTAAGACTGGTGAGAAGACCACCACAAAGAGGCCAGTCACTAGTGGAGTCCCTCAGGGCCCTGTGCTAGGCCCACTCCTCTTTGGCATTTACTTCCTGGAGGTCACAGCCAATGTCAAAGGTTTCTGACTGGCCAAGCTCACAGAGGATTGCAAACTGGAAGTAGTCATTGAATTCCTGCGAAATGACAATACCCTTCAGGAAGGTCTAACACAGAGAAATGCTTCGTGGCAAAACCATGACTTAGAACTCAATGACAAGAAATGTATTATAGTACCTTTTGGAAAGTCAGCCACCCAGGTAACTACATCATCAATAAAACACCTCTAAAAGTTGATTAACTAGTCAGGGATCTGGGAACTCATGTAGATAGTAACCTAGCATTCGAACAACACGTGTCCAAGCTTGTAAGAAATCCTATGTTGCACAAGATATAAGTAAAGGCATGGCATCTATGTCCAGAGAGGTCATTGTATGCAAAGCCCTCATCAGACCCGTCATAGAGTATAATGCCCTCTTTGGTATGTACCTGACCCAACACCTGCAGCAACTGGAACATCTACAAATGTTTCTTACAAAAAGAATACAAGGAGTAAAGAAAAAATTCCTAGATTGATCGCCTCAAAGCCCTCTCTCTTTAGTCTGTATCACAAAGACTAACAAGAGATGATCTTTTCCTGGCACACAAGGATTCCCTGGGTGCTGTTTTGATAAACCTTTTGCTCATCTGCAAAACAAAGAGAACCAGAAATACTAGACCAAAAGACAAATTTTGCTTGCAATATAAATAAGACATGCTGGAGAAACATATATGTTTCTCAGAGAATTCCCATTGTCTGGAACGACTCCCCATTTGTGTGAAGCATTGCTCCTCCCAACCCTATTTAAGCACAACCTGGACAAATGGATGGATAAAAAGAAATTCACCCCTGGTCTGGCACCTATGTCTCTGATGGGCAGAGGCAGTCAGTAAATCACCCATGTATAAATCAAGTTTGTGGGTTGCATTTGGGTTTCACAGCTAGGATTATAAGGGCCCTAGCTGTTATTAGCCTAGTATACATCTATGAATCTATGAACCGGTCCCTTGCTTTGCATGCATCTACTATGTGATATTGTCACATACTGTTGTTCCTTTGCTATGAATGCACATACTATCTGACACAGTTACCTACTACTGGTCCCTTGTTCTACATGCCTCTACTGTGTGATACAGTCGCCTACTGCTGGTCCTTTGCTGTGCATTCACGTACTAGATGACACAGTTACTTACTATTGGTCCCCTGCTGTGCATGCATTTGCTATGTGATACCGTTACCCACTACTTGTCCTTTGCTGCACATACTATGCAATACAGTCACCAACTACTGGGTCCCTTGCTGTGCATACAAATACGGTATGATACAGCTGCCAACTACTTGTCCTTTGCTGGACATACAATGTGATACACTCACCTATTGATGGTCCCTTGCTGTTGCACACATTATGTGACACATTCACCTACTTCTTGTCCCTTACTGTGCATGGGTATCATATGTGATATAGTTACCTACCAATGGTCCCTTGCTATGCATGCACATGCTATTTGACACCATAACCTACTATTGGTCCCTTACTGTGCATGCAAATACTATGTGATGCAGTTACCTACTAATGGCCCCCCTGCTGTGCATGCACACACTATGTGACATAGTTATTTATTACTGGTCTCTTTAGCTGTGCTTGCAAGTAGACTCCAATTGTTACATACCCCCTAACGTTGTGACAGTCAGGTATAAGGGAAGGGAGGTTCCTTCAGTCTCAGAATATCTGTCCCCTTATGTCCACTGAAGTTGTTGTGTCTTTTGGCTTTTCCCGGTTAGGGGTCACCACAGCGGAACTCCGGTCCGCTAATGATTGGCAGTAGATTTTTACGTGCTGAGTTGCCGGCCCTGATGCACAACCTTCAACGAAGGTACGCCCATTGACACACGTCTCTACACAGAAGACGCTCTAGCTGAGAATCGAACAGGACAACGTCTTACTGTGAGGCGACAATGCTACCGCAGCACCACCACCGCAGTCTTATGTCCACTGAAGTAACTTATTTAAATTAGGGTAGTATTTAAAAACTGTCCCTGATTTTTTTTCCTTATTTGTTGTCTATGCAAAAGCACTCGCCAAATGCTTTACTGTCTTTTAAAGCCAGTAAACTCTTTGGCTTTTTTTTGTAACAGGTAGTACATGCAGTAGATAAAATTCCATGCACTACAAAGAGCTATGACTGGGTCTCACCAATCATTACCTGTTATTAGGTGCTCCTGACATGGATGCCAAGATTTACCTTGAGAGCAAATTTCTTGACATGCATATCTGAAACTCGTAATACCTGGTCACAATCGGAGACCCAATCATAACCATCTGTGCATTATGTAAAGTGTCATTGTTATGTTCCAAAATCAGGAAAAAGATAAAATTATTAAGAACATCCCTAGCATGAGATCCAGTCTTAATAGTGTTTAGCAGTGCATAACAAACTTGTTAGGAACACCTAAGAGTTGCTAAAATCAGGTATTGAGCTAGGGACTAACACCAAACAGTTCTAGCTGACAAAAACAGTGGCAGAAGGTAAATCAGATTTTAAAAGCTGTTGGACTTCATTCTACCACACTCAAAAAGTGTGGCAGAATAAAGTATCTGGCAGGTTCTAATCCCATTAGTTCTACACAGGGCACGTTGTTTCAACCCGCTGTCTGACAGCAGTAAATACTTTACTAAAGGCTTTGAAATTCAGTAAAACACTTTGCACTCCTGCATTATTGTTCCTTTAACTAGTGGCACAAGTGAAAGATAAAGTTATATGCACTCTAAAGAATTATGATCAGGCCACCCATCATAATTGGTTTATTATGTGTTCTTGACACGAATGCCAAGATTCACCTCTTGTCATCCATGCCTCAAACATATAATAAACTGGTTATAACCAGAGACATCATAATCTTCTGTATTATCTGCCTAAAAAACATCCAGCAGACTATCACATGCAAAATAACTCATTGCCCTATTAAGACCATAATATAGATCCAAGCATCAAACAGAAACTACAAAGAACCAATCTTATGCTGTTCTGTGTATCTTCTGTTTGACACCTGGATATACATTATGGTGCAAATAGTGCAAGCATGAAACAGAAGTTACATGGAACCAGTCCTATGCTGTTCTGATCAAATGCCCAACTAAATTACAAAAAAAGGAATTCCTGAATTTGTGGTCCAGTATCTATACTGTAGGTAAACTCCCCAAAACAATTCTATAAACATCAGTACTCTTTGTAACTGGATCCTTAAATATATTAGCGTTAACTGAATTATTATTGCCCAACAGATGTTTTTTCAAATTCCTAAGTAAAACTACATGTATGTTATTTAAAAATAACCAAATGTGAAAGGGTTGCAACTAAGATAACAGAATCACTCAGCTTACATATAAATTTGCAGTGTATGAGAAACAAAACTCCCGAGTTTCCAAAGCACATCACTCCCCATTGGTTCTGTCAGTAAATCACCTAGATGCCTCTGAGTACGGACTCCATCACTATGCTTTCATTCGTTATGTGAAGTGCCTTTTAAAGACAGAGGTGGTTAATCATTTCAATTCCCAGATGAAAATAAATGACTTGATAAACTAGTGACTCCTAGCACTTTTACCAACTTCACCTTCTCAGGCCCACATTCAATATGCCAGCTGCCATTTTCATTACTGGAGAAACAGCCATTTTAAAACAGTGTTTGCTACTATAGCAAACCAAGTTAGTGCATTCAAATAATGGGTAGTATTCAGATATAAACAAAGAACTGAGCAGCAGGCTTGGTCAGTGTACTAAAGGGGGTTGATTCCCACATTTAGTGCTATAATACTATAAATCTTAACGCGAGTAGTGCTACAGCATTGTACAAGTCAGCAGCACGTGCAAATGTGTCAGTCCAGGGTTGTAGTTAATAAAAATTACCCACATGCCCTGCCCTGGAGCCTTGTTTAGGGATTGAAATAGCCTGTTAGACTGATTCATAGATAGGATCTGCTATACTGCCTTGGATAGGAACAGTGGGACTGAATGTACTATGTCGTTGTGTTTACCTGCTGCAGTCTATGGCAGCAGCAAGATAAACAGAGTCACTCCCAGGGCAGCAATATCAGGATGTGAATTTGTGTGTGTGTGTGTGTGTGTGTGTGTGTGTGTGTGTGTGTGTGTGTGTGTGTGTGTGTGTGTGTGTGTGTGTGTGTGACTATGTACATCTGTCAGACTGTGTGTATGTGTGCATGATTGTAGGTGTGGTGATGTGAAGGTTGGTAGGGGGCGAACTTGCACAGTTGCTCCAACTATGCCAGGTGACCACTTTACAGACATGCAAATGAGTCACTTATTTGCAGTACTCCATGTGTCTCTTGTGTGTCTCTGAATTACTAGTTAGCTTTGCAGTCTTAATGGATAACAGCCTTTCAGCCCTGTTACCACTACAGAGCAAACATTTCTAACTCTTAGACATTGTGCAGTATTTTAACTGAGTTGCTACAGTCCTGAGTCTTAACTAAATAACTGGTAGTAACAAGCAAATGGAGGAGTCCTGCCAAGCTTCAGCACTTCAGAATTATATGTATTGTTTTACTGAGAGGTGGCTTCAACATCAACATTATTGACAAAGTACATTAAAAATAAGCAAATACTTCCAAAAAGCAAAATAATACAACAGATCGTTTCTACAGTAGCTTTCTTTCAAAAAAAGGGTGGCCTCTGGAGTTCTAGAGTGAAGTTATATCATCTGTGTGTTGTTACTTGTACAATAAATTGTTGCAAAAAGGACTAGTACCTCTTACAAGAATACTTGTCAATATAGTATAGTAAAAAGCCCAGCAGCTGACATTCCTTCACATCTGTGCAATATAAAGGACATGATCTCTAGAAAAATAACATACTGTAGTTCTTTTTACACTGAGATTTTTGCTATCATTTGCATGTTCTAGGCTGATTTCCAGTTATAATATCCTTACAATGTTGTGAACTATAACTACCTTTTCTATTTTTCTTGGTACACATATCTGAAGAATTTGTGGCATTTAACACAATACGTTTTACTGTACTCTGACAACTGATGTCTTTTTCTACACTATTGTTTCTTTTGTTTGCATGTTAGTATGTATTTTAACACAGGGGAATGCAGGAATGCAACCATAAATCTAACTGTGCAGTACAAATAAAACTGAGGTTTTTGCATATACATATGCTAATTTTACATTGTGAATCCTAGATACTTTCTAAATTAACTTTACAAATAAAAAGCATGTTATCCCCAAATACAGATCATACTATAACAGTCAGTATATCATATATGTTCATAGGTTCATAGGTGTTTACTAGATTAAAGACCATAAGGGCCTTTTTTTAAGCCTAGCCATGCATCCCAAATCTCTGACAAGTTTTGTTACCCTTGATAAAGGAAAGCAGGGGCTTGGGAGATGAAACATTTACAAACAGGGGCCTAGGAGATGAACTATTTAGAGGTTGCCTGTGTCTATTAGAGATAAAGGTGCCAAAACAGGTACAAATTTCCTGTTCCCCATCCAACTGTCCAAGTTACACTTGATTTACATTAGTCAGAAACTCTGCTTCACTTGGATGGGGAGCCTTTTCCAGAGACAGCGTAGTCTCTGGGACACATACCTGTCTCTCCAGCAGGTCCTATTTATCACAGGCAAAGCTTAAGTGTTCAGAACGGGTAACTCTGGTGCTGTTTGTTTGGGGATATGTAGGAGGTCCATCATAGTGGGGTCTGACAATGCCCTGTATGCCAGACATAGATCTCCCCTCAACAGCCTGTAGGAGATATAATACAGAGATAGGGCCTTGAGGTGTTCTACATATGACATTTTACATACACCTTGTATTCTTTTAGTGAGGAACCTTTGTGGATGTTCCAGTTGTTGGATATGCCTGGATAGGTACATATCAAAGGGGGCATTGTATTCAATGATAGGACTGATAAATGCTGAATACAGTGGAACAATGATTTCCTTGGACCTAGATGCCATACCTTTATTGCGGTCTCTCTTCTATACAGCAATTATTTTAATTTTATTTATTTTACAATTTGTTAATTAGATGAGTGGTCTGATCCACTGAAAACTTTTCAGCTTGGGACTAGGCACTAAGCATAAACAGATGCAAAAATGTTTACATAAAAAGTTCTTACATAGCAATATATTACAGAAGATAAAAACAGACATTTTCATTGATAATGGACTATCCTGTGATTACCGGGTATCCACTGTTACCAGAAAATCATTTTAGCTTGCCAGAATAATCACCAGGGGTACCTCTTCCAGATCATAGGAAGTTATCCTTTCTCTCTCTCTCTCTCTCTCTCCACTCCTCCCTCATTGGGCCCATATTAGAGTATAGTGACCCATTTGGTATGAAATTGTCTAAGTTTATACCCCATCTTGAGAGACCATAGCATCTTCTCATTATGATAATCAAGGTCATAACTTCCTTGAGCTACCCAGACCATCTTACAGTGCTTTCTCTCTTTTCTGCTTTCTACACACTCTTGAGAGTTGACCTCTGCCTGGCCTACAAAGCCCCAAAGGATTGAGTCCTAACTGACCTCCCACAAATCTGTAAAACTAATAGCACCATCAATAACTGCTCAGGAGATCTTTAATTCTACTGAAACATAAACTGGACCTGTTGAGGATATAGATATATATTCAAGAGAGCCCTCTTTAATGGAATATATTTCTTTTGGTTATAAAGCAAATTAGCACCTTGACCCTCTTTAAGCATAAACTGGATGAACTGATGGGCAATCATAAATACACCCCAGCACTGGCCTCTCAAGCCCTCCTAGAAAGGGGCCAAAGTTAGGTATAAATTAATTTTGCCAATGGGTGCCTGCAATTTGTGGTATTGTGGCTAGACAACTAATGGTCCTGTGGATCAACAGCCAATTATTACCCTATTGACCTTTGAACCTATAAATCATGACATATTACACAACATTAAACTTGTCAGTCTCCCCTATATGAGTGTGGCCCTACAGATCAGGCAGTTATAGTCCCATCAGCCTTACCAGCTTTATGTGCAAATTCTTTGAATGCATCATAGCAAAACTCATTGATGTAGACACATGCAACTTAACTGATCTAGATCCCAATCAGTTTGGTTTTATGAGGTGCAGGTCCTCCCTCTTGAACCTATGAAGCTTCTTTGAAAAGGTTATTTAGACTGTGGACAGTGGTCACTCACTGCACATTGCTACCCTCAATTTGGCCAAGGCTTTTGACACCATCTCCCATGCTAGGATTATTAAAAAAATAGTGAAACTTAATGTAAGCCTCTGTGTTATCCACCAGATTGTAAACTAGCTACTTAACAGATACCAGGTTGTACAAATTGTTGTACTCTCTGTGCATGTAAAATTGTAAGTATTGGGATACCATAAGGATTAGTAGTAGGCTGTCTCCGGTATCCGGACATCCAGTCCAATAGCCCAGAAATGTAGCTGACCACATTTGCTGATGACTGCAAGCTAGGCACTGCTATCCACTCATCCACTAATACTAAACAGCTCCAACAAGGGCTAGAATAATCACATATGTGATGTACTGAAAATGGTCTCAAGTTAAATGCAAAAAGTGAAGGATAGCATTCTGTAAAAAAGCTCTTCCCACCTCATATGGTTTAAATGGTGCTCCTCCATAGACAAATTGGTCACAAGGAACCTGGGTACTAATGTGGAAAATTCTGTCTCATTTGATCATCATGCTTCCACCATAGTCAGGAAATGCTTTTATCTGGTATTTTATTTCCAAGAAAATGTCTTCAATATCCAAAGAAGTCATCCTGCCACTGTACTCTTCCCTTATCAGACCCATCATTGAATACAAAGCCCCATTTATATAAATCAAATCATATTGCACAACTAGAAAGGCCTCAAAGGTACGTTACCAAGAAAATCAAAGGTCTTAAACCTTTCAACTATCCCGATAAATTAGCACAACTCTTATTATACTCAGTACCCTGTAGGATGCTTCAAGGTAACTTCTATCTTGCTTTTTGAGCTATGAAAGAACCAATCCTATTTGACCTTCTATCTTTGCAAAACAAGTGGCTCTGAAAATATCGCATTATGGACCTAAATTTACACCAACAATAAACAAGATGTGCTGAAAGAATAGATTCCTAACACAGAGTATTCCCAGCCTATAGAATAAGTTACCATTACAGGTCAAACAAAGTACTAACTGACCACCTTTTGGCTAGTCTTGTTGATTGGGTGGGTAGACAAACTTGCACCAGGATTTTCAGGTACAGCCCTGCTTGATTTGGGAGGTTAGCACTATCAAATGCTTGAAAAGGGAGGCATGAACTTTTAGGTGTATCTACTTAAGGTGCATATTGCTAGGCATCTTATGGTCCTCATTACTACTTGCCTAGTATCTTTCCTATGTTACGATTTGCCAGCTTTTGTAATGGTTTCCTGATGAACTAAATATGAGAAGAGAAATGAGCTGAGAAGTTATGGGAATACAGAGATGGCTCAGGGCAAAAAAAAAAAAAAAAAAGATGGGCTTCATCGAACATTTATGTAGAATGCAAGAGCCTTTTGTGTGGTTTTCTGCAGTACACAAGGTGGAGATGATTCACAGACATCACATGGACAGCTGTACAACAGCTTGCAAATGAGTGCGTAAACACATGGAAAAGCCCAACACAAGGAACAAAGTGAATACTGAATTTTAAAAGAAATTAACAAAAAGCTATAGTCTATAGTATGCTGAAAATGTCAGTACTACAGTCCGTGGACGTCACGTTCACAAATGCAGAAGTAAGTCTGCATTCAGCAGCATTTATTTACTTTAGCCACTGACAGTGGTGACTAGGGTGTGCTTGCAGCTGGTATACATGGTAAACAGACAGTGACTGATCTGCCATATCCTGACTGAAGAGCAGTTAATGGAGCACTACAGAATGGCTCAGGATATCATCAGAAGCTTGGTTAGCATAATTTGTCTATAATATTTAATTATTTATTGGCATTTGATTACTGGGAAAGTCCGACTGGGTAGGAGCCTATTTACAGCAGAGGCCCTGGACTGGTTAAGAGTAGATATAAGTTATATGACAATGATTTAAGAACTAGAGAAATTTTAGCCATTTTATAGAGAAATTAAAAGTAAGTTAGTATAATACAAACAGGAATTGCAATACAAAGTGAGAAAAAAGCAGGCTTATGGTTTATTTAGTGAAAAAGCCCGAGGAGAAAAATTGATAGAAGTAAAGAAGTGAGTGAATAAGGGAGAATAAGGAGATGTAAGGTAAGAAGAGGTTTCTACAAAGAGGTTACAGTATCGAATTGATTAAAGAATCTATTAATAAATTATTAATAGCCATTACTAATAATACTGAGAAATTTTTTCCAGTTAATAGAGTTTTTAAGGAGACTATATTTCCAGATAAAAGAATAAATAGATACCTACAAAACTATAATAAAGAAAAACAAGATATCTATTTTGTGACTACTTTTAATTTATTAAGTGAAAAAATTGGGATTATATCAAGTATTATTGGAAATTTTTGTTACAAGATCAATGCATGTGTAAATTTATTCATATTGTTCCGAAGGTTGCATATAAAAGGGGACAGAATTTAGGAGATAAATTAATTAAAGCTTATTATGTTCATCCTAAGAATCAATTAAGTCATTCATTATGTACTTACGGAACTACTCCTTGTGGTTCCTGTAATATATGTTCGTACATTAAATTATACTTTGCTAAAATAAATGGAATTAGGTTTATACCAAATAATCAATTTACATGTCAAACTTCTGGAGTTATTTATTGTCTCAGGTGCCCTTGCAACCTTTTTTATGTGGGAGAAACAAAAAGAAAATTTAAAATTAGAATGCAGGAGCATGTTCGTGATATCAAAAGGGGAGCAATGGAAAGTCCAGTAGCTTCACATTTTATAGAACAACATAATAGTAACATGAATGTTTTGGAGTGTACTATTTTAGAAAAAGTTTTTGTTAGAAAAGGAGATGATAGATTGTTGAAAAATATCTTATTATTTAAAGAAACTATTTTCATATTGAAATATAACACATTATCACCCAGTGGTCTTAATAAAGAAGTCAACTGGAGATGTTTATTGTAATATATACTGCTTTTTCATGTTATATATATATATTTATTGTTTTTTTATGTATTGTGGCTTTAAAAAGAATTTTTTAACTCAAATTGATTCATTAATTGAGTAATTAACTATTATTATCCAATTTTGGCTGATATAAAAGGAAGTCTGTATTTATTATTCTTTGTGTGCTCTAGGAAGGCTGTTGTGTCCGAGGCGCTAAGACATATTAAATTTGTTTTGTGGAGAATTTGTGTTGTTTCTTGTTATTCTTCAGTCCTTTTTGGACTATTGTTGGTCGTTTTTTTAAGAAGAAGTATTTGTCTGCATTTAGGGATAGAGTTTATCCTGGTATTGAGCAAGAACAGAGCTAAATTTTGGCTAGGAAGTCTTTCAAAATGGTTTTGAAGGATGGGAGACAGAGTATTGACTTGATGGATAGAAATAAGGAGTTCCAAGCCTTTGCAATATGTTGAGTAGAGACAATGTTGTGTCTTTTGGCTTATCCCGGTTAGGGGTCGCCAGAGCGGAACTCCGGTCCGCTAATGTTTGGTAGTGGATTTTTATGTGCCGAGTTACCAGCCCTGACGCACAACCTTCAATGAAGGCACACCCATTCATGCATGCCTCCATACAGAAGACGCTCTAGCTGAGAATAGAACACGACAACGTCTTGCTGTGAGGCGACAACGCTACTGCAGCACCACTACCACGGGGGTAAGAGTACAGACAATACCCAGCAGATTTGATAGATTTGTGGATAGAGTGTAGGTTTTGGTCATTGATTCATAATGACTGACTAGATACATAGTTGTATAGAATGTTATTTAGTGCTGGACAAGCAGATGGATTCTGGATAATTTTATGTGGTAAGAAGCTGTGTATATGTTAGTTGATGGGGTAGTTCTAATCAGTTTAGGCTTTTTAGTGCTATACAGTGGTGGGTTCTGAAAGAGGTATTTGCTGCAAATTTAGCAACTTTGTTATAGTATTGCTCAAGTTTTGATTTTTGTGAATCCCAAAGGTTAATAAGGATGGGAGCACCACAACGAGGTGTGGGAAGGAGAAAAGTACTTGCATATGCAGCTTTAGTTGTGTCGGTGAGAAAGTAAAATAAAGCATCCCTAGAACTTTTCTTATGCAATTTTGTATATGCAGGTTGAATTTAAGATTATCATCCACTATCATCCTTAATAATTTACTATGAGAAGTTACTTCAATGGTTGTATTATCGACAGAGAGGACTTTAACTTTTGTTTTTCCGTGGGAGAGAGATTTGTGGAAAAAAAGAAGTAGTTTGTTTTTTTTAGGGTTGAGTATAAGATGTGATTACAAACCTATGCTTCACTTGCTGTTACAGCTTCCTGAGTATTTTTTGGAGGTGTGCCATGTTGTCAGATGTGCAAATAAATGTGAAGTCATCTGCATACTTTATTAGGAAGGCCTGTTGTGTGGATGTGTGGAGGGTGTTGGTGAGAATATTAAAGAGGAGGACCCAGAGGTCTCACACTCAGCAACCCTTTCCATTGGTAAAGTGAATAACCACAGTACCATGGATATATTTATAATGCACTCTCTTTTACAATGTGTCCAACATTCTTTATGAATATTTAGGGAACAAATAGAAGCATCATGCTAGCCAGTATCCTAAATGGCTATTTTATCACAAAAACTGAAATGTTGATATCAAAGTCCAAGTTGTTCTCATTATTACCACTTTCTTCAATAATTTTCTAAAAGTGTGTGTGTGTGTGTGTGTGTGTGTGTGTGTGTGTATGTGGGGGGGTTATAAATTTGCTCATTAATGTTCAAAAATAATTTAGCAAGTCACATTCCTTACTGCTGGAACAGATTTTGTTTACTGTTCATCTTGTTTTCCATTGTTATTTGTAAAAATTGTAATTTTCTGCATTTACTTCTCTACCTCACTTGAACAAATGTTTTTTTTTTCCATGGTAGCACCAAACAAATTACAGCGTTTCTACACAAACAGTTGAGTACTGCAGCAAAGATGACTACAGCATGACAATCCAAAGGTGTCTTATAGCTGAGGTAAGTTAAAGCTAGCAATGAGTGGTATGCCTAGATGGTAGAAAAATTATTTTAACCACAAACGAGATAGTTTAACAAATAATCAGAATTTAAGTCACAGCATCTAATGAAATAGGACTGGGAACTGCATTGAATGAGCAGGCATGTTTTTATTTATTATTTCAGATGCTTTCCATACTTCCTAAACTACCAGTTATGCTAATACATGTTCTTTCAGTTTCAGCCCTTGAAGTTAACAGTCCCACGTTACAGCAAGCTAAAACAGTTATCTCCTGTTCCGAAGCATATGAACGACAGATGTTAAGATACTACGCCCATGCAGTATACAGTTTGACACAAAAATGTACTGAACCTATTTTGCCCTGAAAAAGCCAGCTATCCAGTTTTACTTCTTTGGAGTGCCAATGTTAAAACAAAACTAAAAAAGTAGTTCCAGTGAGAGAAAGAAAGCATGCTCTGAAAAATATTTCATTCTTCCTTATACTATTTCATCTCTCATCATTCATTCAACTGCTTACACCTCTTATACTACGAGACACTTTATGAGAAATTACTTCCTGTACATAGTTTAAACTGATGTTTCAACATCTGTATTTACATGATTTATGTATGTGATATTTGTTCTGATATATACATGTACCGCATTCAAATGTGTATGTAGGCATATATGATTTATGGTGTTAATATTTGTACTGATGTATAAGTGTACTACAATCATATGTCTAGCTATGTAGTGGATTTCATGCTTTTGTTCATTTACTGTGGAGTTTTTCTTCCCAGGACTCCACTGAAAATGGTCTCATTTTGGCCCAGTGGACCACCCCTGTAAACAAATGCAAGTAAAGAAAGAAAGAAAGAAAGAACTAATGATAAATTTCAAGTTCATTGGGTCAGTGTTAGCAAATACGTTGTGGATCTGCTAACCCAGAGGACAGACTGATATTGCAGTTAGGGGCAGCTGCTAGTGCTGTATTGTTGTTCTGCACTCTGGAGTCTGCACAACAGTTATTAATATTCACAAAGACTGTGCTGTAGGTCAATTTTAATAGACATAGCTTAGCTTGTGAATTTAATTTCCACATCTGAATTCTCTGTTTCCGCTTGTGACATCCAGTTCTGTTTTACTTACAAACACCTAAGATAGCCAAACCATTGCTTCAAAGCGGTGGAGAAATTGCATTGTAAAAAGTTCAATATGAACATTCATATATCAGAAACAATGCATTATCAGTTGTGCACTAGCTTGCAAGAGGAGAGAAAACAACATTTCTCTAGAAACTGTAACAAGTAAGCTATAATAAGAAAGGGCGAATATTTTTTTCTGTGTTATATTCATTTATTTTCAAATGATAAATTATTCTTAGTCTGAATAAATCATTGATACCATTCCTAATCTTATCTTTTTAATAGCGACCTCACTTAAATCCTTAATATTTGGAATGGATCGCCTTTGCTGTAATGTTCTTTTAACCCAAGTGTGCATGTGAGATCATACTAAGCATCGTCTCAAAGGGGGTATTAAAATACAAAACTAGAAACCCAGTGCTTACATAAATAGCTTAGTGCGTGTGGCAGCCCAGTAAGTCAGTCCAGGTTAACAAATGCAAAATAAATTAACATACAAATCGCACCTCTTATAAGTGAAACAAATGTACAGATTTTGTATCTTATTTTATGGACAAAAAGCACAACAGAGCTAAATTTATGCTAGAAAATATCCACATCAGGGAGCTTCTAAAATCCTGCCAATTTTGTACCTATGACAAGAATACAAGAACATTTAATTGACAGAACTTATTTTTAACTGATGTAGAGCCTAAGGCAGAAATGAGAAGTTGTGCTCATGACACACAACCACAAACTACATAGAATAAAATAAACAAATCATATAATATAACTTGGTAATGAACAAACCATGCCAAATAATAAAATGGTAAAGTAAGAGTTAAATCATAATGACTCAGTAGCTGGGTGAGGCACTTCTCAGATGATTCTACTGTGCTATTTACCTACTCTGCCTCTGACCCTTGCCTAAGTGTTTGAACAAAGCATATGCTTATTGTTCCAAGAAAGTAGTGATTGTTCATTCTGGGCTGAAAGGGCCCTGTGTGGAGACAGTTACTGACTGATTCTGGTAGCCACTTGTGAAAAGCCCCTGCTGTAATATATCAGACAGGAGAGAGACTGCAGAAAAAGCATTCTGAAAATATCTAAAGCACATATAAGATGTGTTCTTAAGTAAAATGTGCTGCATACAAGTCCAGTAACGTATTACATTCTGAACATAAAATAAAAATACTGGCAGATGTGGACTTGTGGTCTGCCATCAGCTGTCCATTTTTTGTGCCTACACAATAATTGTACACCAGTAATATGCACACTGATTTCCAAACATTTCCTATAGATTTGTTTGCTCTATGTCATTACACAGACTCAATTGTTTCACATAAACTGACATATAAGTCATGGAATAACTGCCTGCATTGATATTAATGCATTTATCTTGCTGTGTTACCAGCTTCCTGGAGATATTAAGCAGCAGCGCAGAATATTGTATCTGTCACATGAATAAAATCACTGCTTATTACATCACTGAACTTAATGACTGGTACTGTGGACAAAAGCTGCAGATAATAACATGGTTGCAGTTATACCAATGGAGAAGAAGATATTCAGAGCTTTATACTCTCCAAAACAAAATTTCCACTGCCCCAGTTAGTGTGAGGCAGAAAGGAAGCTTACTTACTACATATTAATAGACTACCATTAATATTAGCCACGCTACAGGATGAATTCCAAAAGAATGGGTAGTGATATAGAAGACATCCACTAAAGAACTGCAGTGGTCTTCTGTGGACAGTGCCACATAAATACAAAGAACTGTTTTTCACGGGGAGTGATGTAAACAGAAGGAGCAGCACACAACACTGAAGCTTAAGAAATACAATTTCTAGTTGCCTTAATTCATCAATTTCTTGCAATTCCAAATTCTCAGGAAGGGGCATAGCAGGCATTCTCATGGGTCTGCCCATAAAGATTCCATGAGGGGATAATCCTCTAGTGGTAGTAACTGCACTTCTTATACTAAATAAAACGAAGGGCAACTCTTCAGGCCATTTAAGACAAGTTTCCTTACAAACTTTAGGTAATTGGGTTTTAAGGATTTACTTAATTCTTTCCACTATCCTTGTGGTCTATAGTGACAATAAAATTGCAATTTCATGTTCAGAGGTTTAAAAATCTGCTGTGTTATTTGACTTGTAACGTTAGTGCCCTGATCAGATTGCATGCTACAAGGGACCCCGAATCTTGGGATCAGTTCTGTCATAAAATGTTTTGCTACTGTTTTTGCATTATTCTTGACACTTGGATATGCCTCTACCTCTCTAAATGTCTACACTTGAGGAAGTTCACTATATGGAACAAACTAGTCCCCAGGGCTTTTTCAGTGTTTGAATAGGTGCAGGTACAGTTTAAGACACATTATGCTTAAGCAAACTACACATGTATTTATAAAATGTTGAGCGACTTCTGAAAGATGAATGGCAAACCAGTTACTGGAAACCTGAATTTATTAAAGAATTTTTGCTCAAATGAAAAGGTAAATGGTAGGCTTAGACCAAGTGACTTACAAAATTTTGTGGAGCTACAAGCCGTCCATCTGGGTTGCACCGCAAAAGGTCCAGAGACTGCCTGCCATCATTTGTCACCTTCATTTTCTCAACGTCTTCTGTCAAACTCTGAAAAGATAATTCTTGTAAAGACAAATTGTTATTAAATGAACAGGATAAGACAATGCAGCTTGTCTTGCTGCCATAGCTACAAAACTATTTCCCTTAGTTATAAAGGAATCAGCATTTTTATGTGCAGCACAATTAACCACAAATGCCCTTCTTGGTAATAATAAGGTATCTAATAAATCCTTAATAAAAACTGCATTTTTAATAACAGTTCCGACTAATGTCAAATAACCGTGCTCTTTTCAAGGTGTCCCAAAATCATGAATATGTGAAAAATATTACCAATTGATCTTTGCCAGTCTTACAGGTTTCGGTAATAGCTACATGTTCGGCTACTTGACCAGGTACATTTTTATTTCTATTTGATTGTCCAGTTAACAAGATCCTGTCTTGTGAACAAATGGAAAAGGCTGCTACAAGTTCACCACCATCTCTTCAAACACAAGAGCCATCTACAAAAAGAATTCAATCTGGATTTTGCAATGGAATGTCTTGTAAATCAAACCAAAGACAAAGCACAGTGTTAAAAAGGACTACACAGTTGTGAAGTTCTCCTTTGTCTACTGTTGGAATTAAAGAAGTATAGTTAACTGGTGGATATCTTTTGTTCTTTTTCTTCACTAAGTAAACTGTCTACCACACATTGTGACTGGTTCACAATTTTATAAATGTCCAAACATGGCCCGTTGAAACAAACTTTTTGTGATTTACTGTATGGGAAGTAACAACCCCTCTACAAAATCTACTGACAATCCTGCTGGCTGCTGCACCTTCTGTAGGTTCTGTATGCCCAGAAAAGGCTTCAAACACATCCTGAATTACAAATACACATCAATATATTAATTTTCCTTTTGTACAATAGCTTAGATTCTTGTCCAGTAGAGAGGGCATAGGTTCATAGGTTCATAGGTTCATAGGTTCATACTAGCCTATCTGCCTTAGGGCATTTATAAACCTAGCCAGAGTGTGTGTGGCTTTCGCCACCCCTTAGGATGAGAATACTACACCCATTTAGGGTTTAGTTTACTGTGCCTCTGTCTAGTAGTGACACAGAGATGACTCCCGGGGTAAACCTACGATCTCCCATCCACTCATCAAGATTTCTCTTGAAGAGAGTTAATGAGGGGCTCTGCCTAACATGGACTGGGATTCTTTTCCAGAGTGTAGGGAGCCTCTGGGTTATGAATCTGTCCCTCCAGCACATCCTGTTTATTTCTGTGTTGAGGTTCAAATCTCTTGCTCTCGTGGCTCTGATGGATTTGGATTTTCTGAGGTAGAGCATGTCCATTAATTCCGGATTGGACATGGCCTTGTATGTCAGGCATAGATCACATCTGAGTAGGCGGTATGCGACTGAATAGAGCTGGAGTTTCTTCAGCCGGGCAGCATATGACATATGTTTGAGACCCTTTATCCTCTTGTTGAGGAACTTTTGGGGTCTTTCCAACTGCTGCAGGTGTCGGGTAAGATACATCCCAAATGGGGCATTGTACTCAATCATGGGCCTGATAAGAGAAGAGTACAGGGGCACAATGACCTGTCTTGATCTAGATGTGAATCCCTTCATGATAAGGTGGGCAATATAGAAGGTCTTCCTAACCACCTTGGCAATGTGAGTGTCAAACGAGAGGTTACTGTCGACTTGGGTCCCTAGGTCCCTGATTACCTCTTCCGTACTTAATGGATTACCACCTATGTGGTAATTTTTGGGTACCTTGTTTTTCCCAAAGGGTATGACTATACATTTTTTGGCATTCAGTTTAAGGCCATGGCTCTGGCATGCTGTGGTAATGGCTTTTAATAACTTGCTCCTAACAGTCAGAAATCTGTCATCTGTGTGCTTTGGGATATTATTGCCTATATTTGATTTCTTCCATATTTTTCTGAAAATATCAGGGGGTGTAGAAGCATTTAATAATGCTCTCAAGTCTTCAGTAGTTGAATTGTGTAGCTGTACACGTTTTAAAATCTTTGCATATTTAGTGGAAGGTGTCTGAACAGGAGGGAGAGAATTTACAGTTGGAAAATCCACTGCAAACTACTCTTATGGTAGATTTAGCCTCACTATCTCTAGCCGATGCTGGATTCTGTACTTCTTGCAATGGATATATCTGAGCATCAGATATACCAAAATCATAAGAAGAATCAGAATCTGTTTCCTCCTCTGTATTTTGTTTGGCAGATGGTGCCCATTGATATTCCTACCCATCTATGACAATTGGGAACAGGGCAATAATTTACTTAATCTGTTTTTGATGAACAACTATTATTAAGAAATCATTTTAATTTTCCTACACTTGTTCTGTATTTATATTAGTGATACATTTGTTTTCCTTTATTGTCCCGTTACAATAACATTTGATCAAATGGTGTTATGGTAGGTCTTAAATGTTGTTGACATAATCTAGTGTTATAAACTGACCCAGAGCAATGATTAGATGTGCTGGAAGTAACCTGGAATGTTTCTGGGGAAGTGGTAGTTGTTTATGCCACATTTACCTCCATCTGCCCTCTCAGAGATGGAGAACTATTAGCTTCTTAAGGCATAGGCAAGTCATAAGGTGGAGGGAGTATAGAAGGCAATGGAGGCCAGTCCTCATCTGAACATTCTGGTAGTCTAACTAATTACCTTTCTAATTGCCTTAACAGATACATACCTCAGTAATGGGATTTTCATCTGTGCAATTTTGTAACAAGTTTATTGTTCTATTAGCTGACTGCAGCTGTGACTTTAATCTAGCTGAGTTATATTTTAAACTTCAGATTCCTTTTACTTATTTTTAGCTTCTTATTGTCATTCATTAAAAGCTAACTAATAAGAATCTGGTATCTTATTACTTCATTGTTTCAGTTTATTTTTTAAATTTTCTAAAATTTTCTAATCAAAATTATCATATTCTGGAAACTGTAAAGTGCAATCATTTTTAGTGAGCTCACACTGTTTTTACCAAGTAACTACAACTGTTTCTTCCATATTTATTAAACATATACCTTCCTGGAGTGCCATACTGTGGCTCTTTTAAACCACTTGTATTGTACCCATTATAAAAAAGAAAACAATCTCATAAAAAAATGGAAAGATATGCAACTATAATTATGCATTCATTCACATTTTTAATAAAAAAATCCTCTCTGTTACTTTTCTTTATATTTGATTAGATGCCACTCTCACACCTGAGAAGGATACTCTGTCCTTCTGACAAGCATCCCACAAGCATACAATGAAATAAACTTTATACTGTTAGTGTAGTTAATTGCACATGCATACATTTTCCCAGACACATACAGTTTACACACTCACCTACAATTAAATCTAATGGTGAGGTTACTAGTAAATCTTACCTGTACAGACTTTAAACTTTGCAGAAAAGAAAGAAATTATGTATTGGTATATCAAAAATTTGCCCAACAGAAAACTTGTCACAAAGGGCATATAGATAATAAAGGCTTGAAAATCTGAGTAGAAGACATCAAACCATTAAAGTACCAAATAAGTTTCACACAACACAGTTCTGCAGAGAGTAACAATCTCCTTTATTGCAAAGAAAGTCATGTAAGTGGGACACTAGGAAATCAAGGGCCTGTCTGCTCAAACAGCAGAATCATACATTCATTATACTTTTTCTAATTAAAAACAACATTATTCTATCAATCTTAGAACAGCCACTGACCAATTAAAAATGAACACTGCAGCATTAATTCTGCTAATTAAAATCTCCTGACTCTATGTTTATGACTTTCCATATGAGGCACAAGTTCCAAATGTGATAAACTTTCTACAAAAAAACCCCAAAAAAACATAACTTTCTAAACTTTGCCATGCTAGCGCTGTCTGGCAGGAAGTAAATCATCTGATACATAATGAAAAACACTCAGGAATCCATTTTGTAATGAAAGCATATCAAAGTGAAATACATATTTCAACATTTTCCCTTCTCTGTATGCCTCAACCTTCACAAAACTTAACCCAAATTGAGTGACAAATTGACCTCTCAATTATTTCTGGCATCAAGAACAGTTGCTTGTAATACTTTTATAAAAGTTAACAGTACTCTCATGTTTTTTTTCTCATCCATGTACTCTAGACCCTAATCTAACATTTTCATTTCAGACTTTGCGTCTGGATGATGATTGTCAAGTCATGTGTATTCCACTGTGACAGAGAAGATCCCCTAAGCTTGTGGAATGTTCTTCATGTTTATTGTACCTATTAATTCTGCTTCATCCACTGCAATCTCAAATATAACCTAAGTATGGGGATCTACCAAGACCCTCGCATCCCCTACCAGCATTCACTTGTATGCTAATTTTTATTTTTTGTAATTACACTTACATGGCAAGGGATCAAATTTTAGTTTTCCTACAAAATAAACCTATAGAAACGGGCGAAAAACACTGTTCTTTTGTACTGAATAAAGTGCGTTTTCTACCTCTTGGAACCTTTGGCTCTGCGTGACATCGTTTTGTTTTTTACAAAATAAACCTGCTAAAAACTGAAAATTGACTACATACTGCAATACACTGCAAGGTATAGTAAACAAAAGAGGAACAGACCTCAACAGGCTGAGTTACGATAGGGTCGAGCACAAAGAAGACACAGAAAAAACAGAAGTATTTAATGGATTTAATGGATTTGTAGCTTCAGCCTTCAAGAAGGAAACAAATAAAAAAGGTAACATGCAGGGGAATGTCTCTCATTTCATAGTGCAATTTCTCTTTGTATTATACTTACATATCTTTAATTTCCATATGAACTGGCTAACATTTCTCTAAATATGAAATCACTGTTATATCACTTTTATGTATTCTTAATCAACGTTTCCATATTATATCTAATTTGGTATAATAATTTAAATTGTAGATTATTTTGTATTATTTTTGAAGACTACATAATTATTGCTCTTAAAATGTTGTTGTAATACTTTGAAGCATTTCTCCCCGGGCCTCTGCTGAAAATAGGTTCCTAGCCAGTCAGACTTTCCCAGTAATCAAATGAATAAAGTAAACAAATAAAGTAGTAGCCAACCACGTCAAAGGCACAGTAGCGATGCAAGGTAGGCAATATATAGAGGATCCAATGCTCATAAAAAAACGTAAAGTCCACTTAAAACAAAGTTAAAACAGCAATTTATTGTAGCACAAAACGAACTTGGTAAGCGCTATCACCTAAATAGGCTTCTTCAGACCTTACAAAACAGTCTTCTACACTCTTAATATACCAAAGTATACAAAAAGTGCGCCAAAAAATCAATCAACATTTAAAGGCACATCACAGCTTAGAACTCTGCAAGAAACCCACAGCACAGGAAATCCTTAACGCAATTTTAATATAAAAGAAAAGAGCGTTTTCGCCACGCTCATAAGGTAGCTTCATCAGTGGAAGTAGTAAAACACCAGGAAGCGCTTAACATTTTAAATAGCTTCAAAACCATTACATCACTTCCTAGAATAAATTGACAACTATACGAACAAAAATCTAACTTTTACAATCATTTAAACAAATAACTTTAAAAACACATTTACTAAAAAAGAATAAATAAACTAGAAGATTTTTATCTAAATTACTTAATACAATTCTACATAAGAAAGTATGTATAAAACCAAAATTGTGTGTGTTATACTTAACACTCTTATTAGTGTTTGACCAACTAATTTTCATATAAAAATATTTACAATGGGATTAATGAACAAATACACCCATTTAAAATATGTATGTGTGTATATATGCGTTCTATACACACAAATAAACAAACCAATGTAACGTAAAAAATATATATATATTATATTTTGTTCTTGTATAATACAAAAAATAGCACTCTACTTTAAAAGTCAAAAGCAAGGTAAATACATAATCTACAGATGGTCACATATTCATCTCATGTAAGATTTATATTTTAGAACTGGTGCTATGTTGCAACATTCATTAAGACCAGGTGTGTTAAAAGCATTAAGCTTTTTTCGTGCTTTCTTACTTGTTTAAAGGCACATCACAATACATGAAATGTTGAAATCACAATAGATCTAAACCAGCCTACAATAACAGACAAAAATACCATACAATATGTACGTAAAAATATAATACATATAAAATCTGTATAAATGTACATACTAAATATATAAATATACATACATATATATATATATATATATATATATATATATATATATAAAACATGTTCAACATAATAAAATGTGCTCATTTTAGTTTCCTGGATCTCAAGAAGGGTCTCAAAGGTACCTTCTCATTGAGTCCAGGGAACACATCAGCCCTAAGCCTAACAATCCACCTAGACTCTACACTTTCCATCCTACCCCTCACATTACCTCCCCTAAAACTATAATGCATAACATCTAGCACTTTAAAAAATAACACATGTGCAAGATCAGTGGATAAAACATGTTTAGATAAGGCATTTACAGTGGAATGAACCCTAATCTGGTACAAGTGTTCCCTAATCCTGTCCTTCAGCCTCCTGTCCGTCTTACCCACGTAGATCGCAGTGCACGAGGCTAAATAGACCACATGAGAAGAATTACAATCAGCAAACACTCTGACCTTGTAGCTATTACCATACACAGGATGATGGAAACTAAGATCCGTATCAATATGGGAGCAATGATTACAATGGCCACATGGTACAGTACCAACCCTCTCATCAATGTTGGAACCCAACTTAGGATAACACAACATACTCTTCAAATTCAGTCTATTCTTATAAACAAAACATGGAGTGGGACCCACAACATCTCTCACATCCGGGTCAATCGTTAACACACCCCAGTGTGACCTACTCACATCCTTTAAACTCCCCACATCCTTCGTATAATAAAGTGGTACTCTAAAAATACCATCTCTCTCCCTCCTACTACCTATATTACTCTGACCATTGCCATCTAAAAATTTCTTGCACCCTCTGAAAAATATGGTACAGCTACACTATGTCTCAATGCAGAGAGTCCTTCTAACACCTTCTCTATATCAGAACTCTGATACTCTCTATCTCTGAACCTCTGACACAAGTCCTGAACACCAAATTTTTTACAAGGTCAGAGTGTTTGCAGATTGTAATTCTTCTCATGTGGTCTATTTAACCTCCTGTAATGCCTGCACTGCGTTCTACGTGGGTAAGATGGACAGGAGGCTGAAGGACAGGATTAGGGAACACTTGTACCAGATTAGGGTTCATTCCACTGTAAATGCCTTATCTAAACATGTTTTATCCACTGATCTTGCACATGTGTTTTTTTTTAAAGTGCTAGATGTTATGCATTATAGTTTTAGGGGAGGTAATGTGAGGGGTAGGATGGAAAGTGCAGAGTCTAGGTGGATTGTTAGGCTTAGGGCTGATGTGTTCCCTGGACTCAATGAGAAGGTACTTTTGAGACCCTCTTTGAGATCCAGGAAACTAAAATGAGCACATTTTATTATGTTGAACATGTTTATATATATATATATATATATATATATATATATATATATATATATATATATATATATATATATATATATATATATATATTTTTTTTTTTAGTATGTACATTTATACAAATTTTATATGTATTATATTTTTATGTACATATTGTATGTTATTTTTGTCTGTTATTGTAGGCTGGTTTAGATCTATTGTGGTTTCAGCATTTCATGTATTGTGATGTGCCTTTAAATGATTTTTTGGTGCACTTTTTGTATACTTTAGTATATTAAGAGTGTAGAAGACTGTTTTGTAAGGTTTGAAGAAGCCTATTTAGGTGAAAGCACTTACCAAGTTCATTTTGTGCTACAATAAATTGCTGTTTTAACTTTGTTTTAAGTGGACTCTACATTTTTTATGAGCATTGGATCCTCTATATATTGCCTGCCTTGCATCGCTACTGTGCCTTTGATGTGGTTAGCTTTATTTGGATTGTGTTTGGCACAAGGAGCGTTTACCTGGTGGGGAGTGATTCTTTTTGGATATCTGTTTATTACGTGTTGCTGTTTTCACCCCCCTGGGAGCATGGCAGGAACTGCCGAGAAGCAAGTAGAACTACTCTATGTACCTGAGCAGGGTGTTCCGGTGATTGGTGATCTTTTTTATGTGTGTATCTGGTGCTGTGAATCCATTGGCATTGTTTGAGGGAGGAGAAGACGAAAATATGGTGACTTAAGCTGAGCCGTTTGATAGGGTTGAACTCCGCACGTGTATTGCCAGGTTGGAGGCTGATTTTCTGAAACTGAAGCGGTTGCTGACCCAGCGGCAGCAGTTTGAAGTCTGCATTTCTCGGAGGATTGTACCAAGGGGATTAAGGGTATTGAAAATGCCCACTATGGGTAATTTGTACCCATAGTTACTGTTCAAATGGCAGCAGGCAAATATAGAGGTAAGCCTCAAGTATATGTCCATTTTAAATGAGTTTTTCTTACCGGAGGAAGTAGAGATGCATGAGAGCATTAAAAGGCAACAGAGGGAACTATGTCATTGTTTCCCAGTGGATGTTGTTGATAAGTTTACTGACTCTGTGTTAGATACTGTACAGTTGTATGAGAGACGATTGTTGGCACAGAAACAGCACAAGCTTAAAAGAGATATGGATGATTTCAGACTAGGCCAGGTCTTTTCATGGCCGAGGACCTTTAATACGGGACATATGTTCAGTGATTCAGTTCAGTCTCAACATGTGGATGTACCTGATGGTCGTAAGACAGATGGTGACACTAATGTAATCGCTAATGTAACTGAAAATGTGATTGATAAAAATGGTTTCAGTAAAGCAACTTCTGTTGTATCTGTGGGGATGGTTGTTGATAATGCTGTTCCCAATAATAATATAGGACCCTCTAGTTCTGCTGTGGTGGGGAGGGGCCCTGATATATCCTTTTCTGACCAAGGGCCTAGCACTTTTGAGTGCTCTGCCCCTGATAATCTGAATTGTGAGCCGGTGGTTAGAAGGAAGGAACTGGTTTGTTCTATACATGGTAATTCCTCTCCTGGTTTTGATCAGGGTGGTGATGGGGCCACTAATCGCCCTTTCCCCATCAACAAGGTGTACAGGGGAGGAGGGAGATCGAGGTCTATGAGCAGGGGCAGGACAAAAAGGAAGTTGTCAGTGGACTCCCAGTTGAACCACAATTTGAAGAAGATGTGGGACAAGGCTGGAAGACGTTAGTACACAATATCTCGTCTCGCCCTCCTACACTTGATGAGTTAGGTGTTTTATTGAAAGGGTTAACTTTTATCCCTAGTTGTAATAGTAATTATGTTGACACTTTGGTGCAGTTTAAATTGTTTGTTAGAAATGTATGCCTCCAATTGGAGTTTAAGGATGTGGTACAGGTATCAGACAAGAAATATTTTAAAAGGCCTAGTGTTTATATGCCAGGGGTGCTGCCACTAGTAGCTGCTTTTGGTAAATTAGTGGAGAATGACTTGTATAATATGGAGAAGAAGGTCTGTAGGTCTAGTGTAAGGAGGGGTAATTTGACATATTCACAGAGGAGAGCTCTGCAACAGTTAAGAAGGGACACATCCCTTGTCATTAGACCTGCTGACAAACGGGGTGCCATGGTTGTTATGGACACTGAGTTTTATAATGATTCCATGGAGTTGATGTTAATGGAACAGAGGTTTTACTCCCAGATAGAGTGGTGTATGGTTGATATGCACACACGTAGGATATGGGAGATGTTAGATGATGTGGTTAGGACTGGAGCTATTACAAGAGAGTTGTATGATTATTTGTTTGTGAGTGACACCCTTCTGCCAGTGATACAGGGCTTACCCAAGATCCATAAGGATGGTGTACGTCCACCTATGAGACCTATTGTTGCTGGAAGAGGGTGGATTACAGAACCTTTTTCTTTATATGTGGAGAGGCATGTGCGCCCCATGGTTGATGCCAATGGCCATATCCTAAGGGATACAAAACAGTTCCTATTGGATTTATATGAGTGTATGAGATTGGTTCCTGCTAGTCTTTCTTATTTTATGGTTACGATGGATGTCCAATCTCTTTTTACTGTTATCCTGAATAGGGAAGGAGTACAGTTAGTGTCTGATTATCTGAAGACCAGGTCTGAGTTGAGCAGTGATGTGGTGGATCGAATAATGTTATTTTTGGAAGTTGTATTAGAGAATAATATTTTGTTTTGGTACTCAGTGTTACCTGCAGAGGGATGGTGTAGCTATGGGCACTTCTTGTGCCAATAGCTACGCCAACCTTTTCATGGCTGCATGGGAGACTGAATTTTTGTTTAAATTGGAGGGGTATGTTAGGCATGTTATGTTTTACAGGCATTTTGTGGACAATGTGTTTTTCATTTGGAGAGGCTCTAAGGATGAGTTATCCATGTTTATAGAGAGGGTTAATGGTTTGACACAGTTCCTGAAGTTTAGTTATGAGGTCTCTGAGACTTGGATTGCTTTTCTTGATGTCTATGTTCAGAGGTTGGAATGCAGCCTTTTGAATACAGGTGTGTATAGGAAGACTTGCCAGCGGAATGCCTACCTTCACAGACATAGTATGCATCCTGGCTATATGTTTGGCAATATAGTGAGAGGTCAGGTTTACAGGACCTCTCGGTATAATCCTAATCAGGTAAGTTTTGAAGATGGTGTTCGGGACATGTGTCAGAGGTTCAGGGATAGAGAGTATCAGAGTTCTGATATAGAGAAGGTGTTAGAAGGACTCTCTGCATTGAGACATAGTGTAGCTGTACCCTATTTTTCAGAGGGAGCAAGAAATTTTTTAGATGGCAATGGTTAGAGTAATATAGGTAGTAGGAGGGAGAGAGATGGAATTTTTAGAGTACCACTTTATTATACGAAGGATGTGGGGAGTTTAAAGGATGTGATTAGGTCACACTGGGGTGTGTTAACGATTGACCCGGATGTGAGAGATGTTGTGGGTTCCACTCCATGTTTTGTTTATAAGAATAGACCGAATTTGAAGAGTATGTTGTGTTATCCTAAGTTGGGTTCCAACATTGATGAGAGGGTTGGTACTGTACCATGTGGCCATTGTAATCATTGCTCCCATATTGATACGGATGTTAGTTTTCATCATCCTGTGTATGGTAATAGCTACAAGGTCAGAGTGTTTGCTGATTGTAATTCTTCTCATGTGGTCTATTTAGCCTCCTGTAACGCCTGCACTGCGTTCTATGTGGGTAAGATGGACAGGAGGCTGAAGGACAGGATTAGGGAACACTTGTACCAGATTAGGGTTCATTCCACTGTAAATGCCTTATCTAAACATGTTTTATCCACTGATCTTGCACATGTGTTTTTTTTTAAAGTGCTAGATGTTATGCATTATAGTTTTAGGGGAGGTAATGTGAGGGGTAGGATGGAAAGTGCAGAGTCTAGGTGGATTGTTAGGCTTAGGGCTGATGTGTTCCCTGGACTCAATGAGAAGGTACTTTTGAGACCCTTCTTGAGATCCAGGAAACTAAAATGAGCACATTTTATTATGTTGAACATGTTTTATATATATATATATATATATATATATATATATATATATATATATATATATATAAATATATATATACATATATATTTTTTATATATATATATATATTTTTTTTTTTTAGTATGTACATTTATACAGATTTTATATGTATTTTATTTTTATGTACATATTGTATGTTATTTTTGTCTGTTATTGTAGGCTGGTTTACATCTATTGTGGTTTCAGCATTTCATGTTTTGTGATTTGCCTTTAAATGTTGATTGATTTTGTGGTGCACTTTTTGTATACTTTGGTATATTAAGAGTGTAGAAGACTGTTTTGTAAGGTGTGAAGAAGCCTGTTTAGGTGAAAGCGCTTACCAAGTTCGTTTTGTGCTACAATAAATTGCTGTTTTAACTTTGTTTTAAGTGGACTCTACATTTTTTATGAGCATTGGATCCTCTATATATTGTCTGCCTTGCATCGCTACTGTGCCTTTGATGTGGTTAGCTTTATTTGGATTGTGTTTGGCACAAGGAGCGTTTACCTGGTGGGAAGTGATTCTTTTTGGTTATCTGTAAATAAAGTAGTAGATTGTCACCAGGACAGAGATCAAAAAGATGGAGATGGAGAAATGACTTGTCTTAAAGGAGATTTATACTTTTGAATGGGAAGGGTTTATTTTATTTTAATTATTTTATTTATATATGACCAACTCCAGGTCCAGCTTGGGTTGTTTCAACACAACAGCTAGTATGAATACATATCAAATGGCAAGTTAAACATAAGAATATCATGTAATTCTTGTTCTTTGTACAGTTAGATAGAAGTGATAAGCAAAGAAAATTAATTACAGTGAAAGTCAGAGTGAATGTGAAGCAACAGAAGAAAAGGAGGGAGTTGGCGCAGTGGTGCAGCAGTTAATGTTGTCACCTCACAGCAAGAGGTTCTCTGGTTCGATTCTCATCTGGGGTGCCTTCTGCGGAGTCTGCATGTCCTTCCAGCGTTTGTGTGAGTTTCCTCTGGGTATTCCGGTTTCTTCCCATCTTACAAAGACATGTGTTTTAGCATTTCTCCTTGGGCCTCCACTGAAAATTGGCGTGTCCCAAGTCAGACTTTCCCACTAAGTAAATGTTAAATAAATAAAATAAATGAAACAAATACAAAGAGGGCAAAAGTGAGGGGAGAGACAGAGAGAGAAAGAAACTATAGTGGATGAATGAAAAATTGGGTAATTTGGAGATATAATATATACATAAACATATATAATGGCAAGAATATGGTAGAAACTCAAAAATGTAGGGGCAGAATTTCTCATCATTGGCAAAGTTGGGGCATTATGCTGTGCAGTCTGATTCATGGCATTTGCACTGACACTCAATTTTCAGGTATGCTTTAAATTTTGGATTGGATTTAGTGGGTAGATCCTTTAAGCTGGGAGAAGATCTTGTTATAATTTACAGGCTAGAAATGAAAAACGGTGGTTACTGCTTGTCATTCACTACTTGTCAAGTGGTGGTGATGAAAGGGCTGGTTCCTGAGGTTATAAACACACCAGATTACCTGGAAGGGGTAAGACATTGTCTTGGAGACATAGTTTAAAGATCAGAGGTTCAAGTAGGAGGTTAGCCCTTTCCTTTATAGACACCAGTTAGCTGTTTGAATCAAGAGGCAGTGATGTTCATTTTTTATGGGAATTGGTTAAAAACCTACCAGTTTTGTTGGACAGTGGTTGTAAGGCTGAAGTGTCTGTGAGAGAGAGCCCATATTCCATTCAAACAAACAGGATGCCTTTGCCTATCATAGCTCTAGGCTGGCAGGATCAAAAGTAATAGATTTTATGGGCCCAGAAGAGGAGGTATTTAATTTTAGTCCTTTTCTTCCCTATGTGTTTGGTCAAATCAGACCCCTAGGTATTTGAAAGTTGGTTTCAGCTGTGAGTTTGTTTATGTCTATTATTCTTAGATTTTAGAGCATTTTGCTAATTTTTGGGCTGTACCAAAGAGCATAGATTTAGTCCTACTCATGTTGACGGTGATTTTATATTTAATTCGTACTGTTCTAAAAGGTCTTCTTGGATTTGGCTTTGTATTGTGGAGTGAGTGGAGATGGACTTTTAAACAATCTTCTTATCAGCTATATCGACACAAGAATTTTTATAGAAGTCATACAGGACTTTGTTAATAAATACGGAATAAGTTGTGGTCCTAGAATAGAACCTTGTGAGATTCCTGTTTGGATAACAGCAGGTGCTGATGTAACAGCGCCAATCTTAACCTTAAAGGGCCTAATAAAGAGGAAGTCATGCTCAGACAAAGATCATAGACATACCTCTCTCCATCTTAGCACAATAAATCTGGACATGGTCTAAAATAATGGCGGGACAAAAAGCCCCAAAAAATTGGGACAGGTTTTAAATATTTCTCTTATAAAATTAGAAAGTTGCTAGAATAAAAGGATTTCTGGATTTCTGTTAGCATACATTTGGTGAGACAGACAATGTTAGGAATAAGGGAGAGGACTAGTGGAGAATCATGTGGATTACTAGTCAGCCCAGCATTTTTCACTGTGGTCAGTTCAGACATACAAATGAAACCAAAAGCCGCAAACTGTTAAAAATACAAAAAAAGAACTGCACGGGTTACTCTCGACCAACACAATTTATTTGAACCAAATCACAGTAAGCACTTTCGTTTAGTTAGTTAAGTAACTAAACTTCTTCAGACAAAGATAAAAGCATCAGCATCTTCTTTCGGCTGTTCCCATTAGGGGTCACCACAGCGAATTATCTGTTTCCATTTCTTCCTGTCCTCTGCATCTTGTTCTGTCACACCAACCATCTGCATGTCCTCTCTCACCACATCCATAAACCTTACCTTAGGCCTTCCTCTTTTCCTGTTACCTGGTAGCTTCATCCTTAGCATCTTTTTCCCAATATACTCAGCATCCCTCCTCAGCACATGTCCAAACCAATATAATCTTGCCTCTCTGACTTTGTCTCCAAACCTTCCAACCTGGGCTGACCCTCTAATATACTTATTCCTAATCCTGCCCACCCTCATCACCCAGTGCAAATCTTAACATTATTAACTCTGCCACATCCAGCTCTAACTCCTGCCTTTTTGTCAGTGCCACTGTCTTCAACCCATATAACATAGCTGGTCTCACAATCCTCTTGTAGACCTTCCATTTCACTCTTACTGGTACTCGTCTGTCACAAATCACTCCTGACACTCTTCTCCACCCACTCCATCCTTCACCTCTCTTCCACACTCACCATTACTCTGAACTATTGATCCCAAATATTTAAACTCATCCACCTTTGCCACCTCTACTCCTTGCATCCTAACCATTCCTTTATCCTCCCTCTCATTCACACACATATATCCTGTCTTAGTCCTGCTGACCTTCATTCCTCTTCTCCCTAGAGCATAACTCCATCTCTCCAGGGTCTCCTCCACCTGTTCCCTACTCTCATTACAGATCACAATGTCATCTGCAAACATCATAGCCCACGGGGACTCCTGTCTGATCTTGTCTGTCAACCTGTCCATCACTATTGCAAATAAGAAAGGGCTCAGAGCTGATCCTTGATGTAATCCCACCTCCACCTTAAACACATCCGTCACTCCCACCGCAGACCTCACCACTGTCACACTACCCTCGTACATATCCTGTACCACTCTGACATACTTCTCTGACACTCCCAACTTCTTCATACAATACCACAACTCCTCTCCAGGCACCCTGTCATATGCTTTCTCCAAGTCTACAAAAACACAATGCAACTCCGTCACTCCCACCACAGACCTCACCACTGTCACACTACCCTCGTACATATCCTGTACCACTCTGACATACTTCTCTGACACTCCCAACTTCTTCATACAATACCACAACTCCTCTCCAGGCACCCTGTCATATGCTTTCTCTGAGTCTACAAAAACACAATGCAACTCCTTCGGGCATTCTCTGTACTTCTCCATCAACACTCTCAGAGCAAACATCACATCTGTAGTGCTCTTTCCCTGCATAAAACCATACTGCTGATCACTAATCATCACATCCCTTAACCTAGCTTCCACTACTCTTTCCCATAACTTCATGCTGTGACTGATCAATTTAATCCCTCTGTAGTTACTATAGCTCTGCACATCACCCTTATTCTTAAAAATTGATACCAAAACACATTTTCTCCATTCCTCAGGCATCCTCTCACTTTCCAAGATTTCATTAAACAATCTGTTTAGAAACTCCACTGCCATTTCACCTAAACACCTCCAAGCTTCCACAGGTATGTCATCTGGACCAACAGCCTTTCCATTCTTTATCCTCTTCATAACTATCCTTACTTCCTCCTTGCTAATTCATTGCACTTCATGATTCACCATCCCCACATTATCCAATCTTCTCTCCCTCTCATTCTCTTCATTTATCAGCCCCTCAAAGTACTCTTTCCATCTGCTCAACACACTCTCCTCACTTGTGAGTATGTTCCCTCATTATCCTTTATCACCTTTACCTGCTGCACATCTTTTCTAGCTTGGTCCCTCTGTCTAGCCAATTGGTACAGGTCCTTTTCTCCCTCCTTAGTGTCCAACCTTTCATACAACTCTTCATATGCCTTATCCTTAGCCTTCGCCACCTCTCTCTTTGCCATGCACCTCATCTCCTTATACTCCTGTCTACTTTCTTCATCTTTCTGACAATCCCACTTCTTCTTTGCTAACCTCTTTCTCTGTATACTCTCCTGTACTTCCTCATTCCACCACCATGTCTCCTTGTCATCCTTCCTCTGTCCAGATGTCATCCTAAGCACCTTTATAGCAGTCTCCCTTACTAGCTCTGCTGTAGTTACCCAGCTATTTGGTAACTCTTCACTGCCACCCAGTGCCTGTCTTAACTCTTCCCTGAACTCCACCTCACAATTACCCTTTTTCAGTTTCCACCATTTGATCCTTGGTGCTGCCTTCACACTCTTCTTCCTCTTCTTGATCACCAATGTCATCCTACAAATCACCATCCTATGCTGCCTAACTACACTTTCCCTGGTCACCACTTTACAGTCTCCAATCTCCTTCAAACTGGCCCTCCTACATAAGATACAGTCCACCTGTGTGCATCTTCCTCCACTCTTGTATGTCACCCTATGCTCCTCCCTCTTGTTAAAATACGTATTCACCACAGCCATGTCCATCCTTTTCGCAAAATCTACTACCATCTGACCTTCTGCATTCCTTTGCTTAACACCATACCTACCCATCACTTCCTCATCCCCTCTGTTCCCTTCACCAACATGCCCATTGAAATCTGCTCTAATCACCACTCTCTCACCCTTGAGTACAGTCATCACCACTTCATCCAACTCACTCCAAGATTTTTCTTTCGCATCCATCGCACACCCAACTTGTGGAGCATATGCACTAACAACATTCATCATTACACCATCAATTTCCAGCTTCATAAACATCACTTTATCCGACACTCTTTTCACCTCCAAAACACTCTTAGCATACTGTTCTTTCAGGATAACCCCTACGCCATTTCTTCTCCCATCCACACCATGATAAAACAATTTGAATCCATCTCCGATACACCTAGCCTTACTCCCCTTCCATCTTGTCTCTTGCACACACAATATACCAAGCTTCCTTCTGTGCATCATATAGGCTAGCTCTCTCCCTATACCAGTCATACTGCTAACATTCAAAGTTCCGACCCTCACTACCACAGTCCTAGCCTTTCTCCTCTCGTCCAGCCTTCGGCCATGCCTTCCCCCTCTTCTCCTCCTTCGGCCAATAGTAGCCCAATTTCTGCCAGCACCCTGTTGGCTAACAGTACTGGTGGTGGTCGTTGTTAACCCGGGCCTCCACCGATCCAGTATGTAAATATTAACTGCTGTCCGCATGAATGTTTTGGCAAAGTTTTACGCCAAATTTTTAGCCTTTAGCCAAATCTACATCCAAGTAGGCTATACGCTCAGTATCAAATGACTGAGTAAATGATAAAAAGCCAGTTGTACCATTTAGAAATTCAACTAAATTCAATGCTCCCTCCTGGTTACATTTAAGGATGATAAAAATGTCACCTGGGTAACGTGTGTAAACCTGAATTTTATCAAACTGTGGAAAGTTCTTAAATAAAAATTCTCGCTCCCAAAAGGCCATCACAATGTTTGCAATGTTAACCAGGAGGGAGCATTGAATTTAGTTGAATTTCTAAATGGTACAACTGGCTTTTTATCACTTACTCATTCATTTGATACTGAGCGTATAGCCTATTTGGATATAGATTTGGCTAAAGATAGAATGAATGAGAAATACATAGTCAAAATTTACAGGAAGGAAACATATTCCAATGCCTTCCTACACTATTCCAGTGCCCACCATGCTTATCAGAAGAGCTCAGTTGTCAAGGGGCAACTAATCAGGGTGGAACGAATGGTGTCAGAACACCAAGATTTTTTTAAACGAATGCAATCTCTTAAGGGAAATGTTTTGTGAATGTGGCTATCCTGATACGCTGCTAGATGAACTTATTTTTGAATTCCAATCAAAACGTATATCTGGTCACTTTTTACCAATATTAAGTTCCTTACAATATTGGACTTTCTTTAACAGACGATAATACGATCATTGAAACAAGGGCCCATAACAAAGAGATGAATTATACACTAACCTTTTCCACTCTGTTTAGTATTGATGCTTATGCCATTAAAAGAATTTTAATTAAAAATTGGCCTTTGATTAAGAGTGATAGCTCCCTGGGCCCAATGTTGGAGGAGAGACTTAGAGTCATATTCAGAAGAGGACAGAACTTAAAGTCTATACTCGAATTTGGGCAGAAAAGGGTAGTTAGATGCCCAAGGATGGGGAAATGTGAGGCCTGCCCCTATTGTAAACATATAGAAGTAGGTGAGTCTTTCACCTTATAGGGGAACAAATATAGAAGCAAAAACAAATTCAATTGTAATTCCAAAGGGGTAGTATATCTGGCAAGGTACCAGGTGTGCCCATGTTTTTATATAGGCAAGCTGGACCATGAACTTAAAGAGAGAATTTACAAGCACTTACATAGTATTAGGAAGAATAAAACAGAAAATGCCATAGCTAAACACACCTCCTTGAACCCTGGGCATTCCTTTACTTTTAGGGTTATAGATCAAGTCCAATTAAGTGAAAGGGGTGGCCCAAAATCTTTAATTTTGGAGCAGCTTGAATTATACTGGCAAATTAGATTGGATGCTCATATATACACTGGGTTAAAGGATTTTTGCTGCATTTCTTGTATATTGAAGCTTAAGAGTTTGCAGAGATAGTGGCATCTCCTATTTTGTCCCTGTGGACAAAATACAATTTTTATAGCAAATATTTTTTGTCCAAATATTAATTTTGGACCTGGTGTTATTTTATTTTGCAGCTTGATACTTTATTTTATTTTACTTCCTCCTACTCTTTCCCTTGGTTTTATACAATTTGGATTTTAAAACGACTCTGTTTAGTCATGTATTTTTGTGATGTGATTGTTTGAGTATTTGAGATCAGGTGATTGTTAATGTATCATGTGACTTGACAGAAGACTATTTATTAGTGTAATGTATGCTTTTATCTTTGTCTGAAGAAGTTTAGTTACTTAACTAAACAGAATTGCTTACTGTGATTTGGTTCAAATAAATTGTGTTGGTCGTGAGTAACCAGTGCAGTTCTTTTTTGCATTTTTATCAGTTCAGACATGCTAGAGATTAAAGGGAACAAGATCAACTTTTTTGTTCTTGATATAAAGAAAGCTCAACACTGAGGGAAGAGCCCAAGGAAAAGTCCTGAAATGTTAAACAAGTGGACATAAAAATACCAGTTGATGTGTATGGCTGCAAATACAGCTACAGTATATAGTAATACTTTTACAATAATGTGGCATGCTGGTTACATTCTGAATCTCAGAATAAAATAACATTTTTTGTAGTGAGGTTAATACATAATAACTAAGGTAGAACAGGATTGCTATAAGGAGGTTCATATATATATATATATATATATATATATATATATATATATATATATATATATATTACTTTTATTAGTAAGGCTGAAACTGCTACAGAGACAGCAATACCACAGAACTACATAGGTTGTTAGTTTACGGTTTCCTTTTAATAGTTGTGAATCTGCTTGATAAGAGAGAAGTGGGGGAATTATGAAGATATGCACAAATATTGGCTTTTTTTTAAGTGGAAGTATTTAAGTAATTGATATGTTTATAATTGTTTAATTGATTTGTTTCTATTAAATATATGTAGTTGCTTATTTTCTGTTTTTTTTATTTATTTTATTTTTATATCCCTTGAAGGCAATGTAGCTCAGGTGCTAGACTTTTACTGTTTGTTGCTGCTTTATAACTAATTTTACTATTTGCTGCTGTTTCCTGCTGTTTCCTAAAGGTGCACATTACAATTACTTGGATTAATACATTTAGAAATTAGCCTGCTTTGTGCTCTTCATTTATTTCTTTGGAATTTGGTCGTATATATTGGCTCTTTTTTATACTGAATAAATGTTTAATTATGACACTACTGCAACCTATCCTTACTTTATCTATTCAGAATATTAAAAGTAAATCTTTAAATGCTTCAACAATACAAGAAACAAAGAGGATCAACTACTGCTTAAGGTGCAGGGAGTTACTGAAATGCTTGTCTTGTGTGTTACTGAACATGTTAGTACGCCCTATGGAGACTGCTGTGAAAAATATTACATTAAAGAGGCCCCATATTCACTCTGTGACCTCAGGATAACCAGCAGCATGCTTATTAAGCAAAATGTAATCATGCCTGTCTTGTACAGTGCCCCCTTTACTTAGTTTTGTTAAATGATCTGCACAACTTAGCAAGGTCAGTTTTCAAACGACGCTACATATACATAGAGTGAAAAAAAACACAGAATATAAGAAATATCCACAGACAGCTATGCATAATGTAAAGTAGCAATACAAGCAGGTGAAAACAACATCTGAGAAACAAATGACAAGGCATAATAAAATGTAGAAATGGCAACCAAAACTCAAGAGCTCATGTTCTTGACTTAATTTATGTTTTACCGTTAGATTCTCAGCTGGAGTGCCTTCTCTGTGGAGTATGCATGTCCTCCCCGCAATTGAGTGACGCTAAAAACATGCAGGTAGGTGCGAGCGTGAATGGACGTGCCTTCTTTGAAGGTTGAGCGTCGGGTTGGCAACTCAGCACTGTAAAAATCCACTGCCAGTCATGAGCGGACCGGAGTTCCGCTGTGGCGACCCCTAACCGGGAAAAGCCGAAAGACTTTGATTGATGCACAGAAAGGAAGCAGTAACAGTGAGTAGGCAGGATGCTTCATGGAATCCTTGAACCTTACTTCCCAAACGAAGTAAATGAAGAAGTAGCATTGTTTTATGGCTGGATGACATAATTTTGAATCTATGTAGTTAAATACCACCAGTAAGTGACTCAAACCTTATTTAATCCTGCCTTAAATGTACTCAGAAGTGAAAAAGGTCAAAAGAAGGAGCTCAAAATACACTAAGCTGGCTGTCATTTCTGCGTGAAGATAAAATGCAGAAAAACAGTTCTGTTTATTAGAGATTAGATTTAGCAAACAACAGCCAAGCCCACCAGCTGTTTTTTTAAGTACTGATTTTCTCTGGAAAACCTTTCTTTCACAAACCAACAAACAAGAATAAGTAACTATTTGAGGTCTTGGCATGAAAGAGATGGTTTGAGATTCTGCTGTAGCATACACATCAAATCAATTTATGTAAATAAATATTTTATTATAATACATTTGTCTGTAATGCTTCACGTTTCTCCTCAATACAGCATGAATAAAAACTAAGGGCATGAAATATTTCTTAAATCTAAACAACAACAACAATAAAACAATATAAGTGACATCAAAGGTTGTAGTGAAAAAACACTAAATGTTCCAGTCTCTGAGCTTTATGCCTGACTAGTGATAAACTGCATGGCAGGCATTCACAGCAGTTCATCCTTTGACCTTGCAATGAAATCGGTTACAGTTATACTGAATCCTTACTGCTGATGTTCAACTAAATCCATTAAGCTACAGAGTTGTTTGATCTCCAGGGATCATACCTCTCAATTGAATAATTTTGCAGGATGTCACATAATTTTGCACCATACGTTTGTCCGGTCCTTCATAAAATTTTTTATTTTATGGTTAATTGCCAAGTTTTGTGTTTTGTGCTTCTTACTGCTCAGAAAATGCATATTGGTGCAAAATCTGTTTTCTATTAACATTTTTAATAAATTGTAGTAATATTTAAAATTGTCCCTGATTTTGGCCATTTCTAACCCATTGCTTTTGGATTTGTCCTTGATTCTACAGTAAAGTATTTGAGAGCTGTAAAAAAAAAAGTCTATCACATACACCAAACTGAAGCTGCTTTTTTTTTCTTTTAAGACAGCTGAATATAACAGACCTCTAATATGGTTTTAATTAATCACAGTATGCAGGGAAGTATTTTCTTTGAATCAGCTTATGTTTGGCTGTGTGAGTATATACCGACATATTTAGTAATCCCATTCATTTCCAAGAGTGCATTTGCAAAAAGCTGGCGCCCAGTAGTTTACATCTCCATATACTTCTTCCTGGACTAAAGTGGAAATTAAAACTATACAATGTTTTTATCATAACAGTTTGCATCCTATATGCCCTGTTAGCAACTGCTCAATATATTCAGCTCAAATTATCCCTCCTAAAATCTCTTTCTCATCTTAAATCTTCATTTACTATCACGCCCCTCAACAACACTGTAATAAACATAGAAACACACACCAAGCTCTTGGGCACTATCATTGATGATCAACTAAAATTCGATCTATACATCCAAAACTGTATAAAAAAACACTAACTGTAAACTAGGCTTGCTCCATAAAAACAAAAAATTCCTCATCAAGGACTCTAGGCTTTCTCTTGCCTCTGCATATCTTCTTCTTCCCAGTGTACTGCATGCCTCACTGATCTTGACCAACCTACAATCCTCTCTAAAGTCTAAACGTGAACTCACCTATAACAAAATTGCCAGGATCGCTGCAAATCATCCCTACAACTCTTACCACTACCTTTCTCTCAAATCCCCAAATTGGCTTGAACTCCCACACCAGCTCCTACTAGCTCGACTGTTCCTTACTTACTCTATTATCAACAAACGCCCTGCCATCTCCTTCTATACCCCTAATCGCTCTCTCTGGAGCGCTGACCAGTTTCTTTTGGAAATCTAAAAGCCCAAAAGAAAAGTTGGCCAAAATCTCTACAGCCACTCCATTGGCTTAGCTTGGAACAAACTTTCTCTGACCATCAAAACTTCAAAAAAGCTTTAAAAAAGTCTCTACTGAACTCATGGATCTGCTCCTGCTGTAACCCAACCTAACTTTTACATCCCTAGTTGCCACCATTCACTTCTCTCTATTTCCCTGATAATTCACCTTCTATTCTCCCCCTCTTACTACTCTATATCCAGCTTCCTAATTTACCCTAGGCTTACTCTGTTCCCACTCATCCCTCATTACACATACCCTTTTTCCCATTCTGCCTACACATGAAGCAAACTAATTTGATGCTTCTAAATTCCCCTGAGTCTTCTAATCTACACGCCCTATAATGTTATACCTCCACTGGAACATTATGCAAAAACACAAGCTACTGTTTTAATTGTCCCCTCTTTTACACCTATGTACCACCATCGTCAGTTCTTTACTTACTTATTTCTATTTCATATTTCTTTACTCTAGGGCAGGGGTCTGCAGCCTTCACTATCAAAAGAGCCGTTTTTGGCCCTTATCCCACCAAATAAAATTCATTGGGAGCCACAAAACCTATTTAACTCCTAAAATAAAAATAACACAGTATAAAGTTTTATATATAGTTATTATACTAAATATAAAAGATCTAAGTTTATAAGAGCAATATTTAAAAGCCATACTTATTTTTCTTCCTTTGTTGGGATTACTCGATTGCTCTCAGTGTATGTATGTGTGTGTGTGTGTGTGTGTGTGTGTGTGTGTGTGTGTGTGTGTGTGTGTGTGTGTGATATCTCTCGACTTCTGGATGAAGCCATAAATAATGGGGCACAAAGGCCCAAAATTAGGGGCACTTTTTAAATATTGCTCTTACAAACTTAGAAAGCTGATAGCATAACAGATGTTTGCATTAGCATGAATTTTCTGAAGGGTATGAAGTCAAACTCAAATGTGTATTTTTTCCGACTTCAGCCCTCAATGATTTGCCAGAAAACCACAATTTTATGAGAAACAGACCAAAAATATGAGGCAAAAGTCAGGAGATTCTGTGAAAGTCTGCACAGTTGAGAGGTAACTGTGTGTGTGTGTGTGTGTGTGTGTGTGTGTGTGTGTGTGTGTGTGTGTGTGTGTGTGTGTGTGTGTGTGTGTGCATGTGTGTAAAATGCATGTTAACAGAAACCATGTTATTCTAGCAAGTTTATACGTTTATAAGAGCAATATTTAAAGTCCATCCCTATTTCTCTTCCTTTGTTCCCCTTTATTTGTGGCTCTGTCCAGATTTCTTGTGGTAAAACTTTGAGAGGTATGGAAACCTTTCAGGAGATGCTGCCGCTGCTGCCAGGGGATCGCTCGATCGCTGTCTGTGTGTGGAATGCTTGGCAACAGAAATCATATTGTTCTAGCAGGTTTATAAGTTTATAAGAGCAATATTTAAAGTACATCACTCAGTCACTGTGTGTGTGTGTGTGTGTGTGTGTGTGTGTGTGTGTGTTGTGCAATAGAGTGGACATTATTTTTCAAAGCTACAGGGAGCTACTGCAGAGGGGTGGAAGCCACAGGTTGCAGACCCCTGCTCTAGGGCTTGCCCATTTGCTTAATTTTTGTGATGCATGTTTGAGACTTTGTTGTATCTATAGTTACTCCCATATGTCTTCAATACATGTTTACTTCATTGCTTATGGATGAACTATTTTGTGCTGTATGTGAAATTTTATTGGAATAAATAGCCACTTCCATATTTAATGTCTGTCATATATTTGAAGCTTTCTGTAATTTATGTTACCTCTCGTTTTATAATTGTTCTGTATGGAGCTTTTCTTCCCAGGCCTCCGCTGAAAATGGGCTCATGCTCAGCCAGTCATACCCAGTTAACAAATGTCAAGATAAACAAAATAAAATAAAATAAATATTCTGAATTGCTCTTCAGGTAAGCATGTTTGCAACTCATTCTAATGTAGTAGTTGCTCATGGCTACATCACATCATGTTAGTGTAAGGTGTAAAACAGCACTGAAGTGACTAGCCTATTACTGTTTTAACTGACAGATTCAGTTACCATGAGTAGTTTGTATACACTAGTATTTTTTTCCAAACATTGGCTTCACCTGTTGATATCAAATCATTCTGTTCTCTTTGCACATTACTTCATCCTGTGCAGGTCTTCCATTTTCAGGAGGGAATTGTAACACCATAGTCCATGATTTATATGTCCTGGGATCATCATAAAATTGGAGACATGAACACAACCTGTCCTCACTCGGGCAGTATACATTTGCAGATGACAAGATGTGAGCACAGGCTACTACATACCCAACAGTATGCAGCACACATGTCCTCCATTTGTTCATATCAAGCATTTGAATCTGGAGGGCTATGCTGTAAAGCCTCGTATGTACAGACACCGAGGAACCAAAACAACAAAAGCTAATGCCTGAAACACATATGGGGAAAAATTACACTGTGTTTTCTGCAAGGAGGTTGTTCCCCTGCACCTACAATTTGGTTTTATATATATATATATATATATATATATATATATATATATATATATATATATGTGTGTGTGTGTGTGTGTATGTGCGTGTGTGCATGATATTGAAACTCAAATCACTGACCACAAAGTGTTGATCCTTAGAAGATCGAATAAAAAAAAAAAAAAAAAAAAAAGGAAAACATCTGTTTTTCCAGGGGGCAAGCCCCCCTGTAGCACCCTTGTGGGGTGGCTGTGTCTCCCTCCCACATCCCCTGCTAAAAATATATTATAAATATACATACATATTTATATATATATATATATATATATATATATATATATATATATATATATATATATATGTGTGTGTGTGTGTGTGTGTGTGTGTGTGTGTGTGCAGATCCCCAACAATGAAAACTAATCCCGGGTAAACAATCACTCAATCAGCAGGACAGGACAAAACAACAATCAGCAAAACAAGAAAACTTCCAAGTGGGGGGTCCCCCGATGTTGGGCGGGGCTAAGACTCCACCCTCCACTAAATATACCAACTGCACTACATTGGAGAATGGGCAAGGTTCACCATGGTGGCCAAGTGGTTCATTTCCCGGGGTTGGTGTTCACTATTCTAGAGGTTCAATGTACTGAAGATTCGGCGAAGTCATCTCGATGAAGTGGGATTCAATACTGTGGTACTTTGATGTTTAGAAGGGGACACATATATATCTATATATATATATATATATATATATATATATATATGTATATATATATATATATATATATATATATATATATATATATATATATATATATATATATATACATATTATATATACACAAATATATATAGGTTTACTATCAAAATCTAGAGTTGAAGTTTGGTGAACACGGGAATGCCAAATGTGTGTTGGCTGATTTCCGTATTGCCAAATTACAAGTCTACGACTGTTTTTTAGCAAATGCCACTGTGCAGTCACTCATATGAGATTATGGTACACTCCGGATCAGGATATGTACCCTTTTCCTCACTGTAGTGTGATCTGAATGTGAATTAAAGTGATGTGCAGTACTGGACTGCATATGTTCATATTGCTGGGAAGCAGGCAGGTAATTTGCAGCTGGTAAACCTTCGGCAATGTCGAAGTTATTGGTTTGATCATTTTGAATTGATGGGTTTTTGACATGTGTAGCTAATTAGCATTCAGGAATTCAGGATTTTTTTTGAAGGCTGTGTATAAAATGTGTTTTGTCGTTCGAGTACTTGGTAGTAAACTATATATATATATATATATATATATATATATATATATATATACACACACACACACACACACACACACACACACACACACACACACACACACACACACACACACACACATATATATATATATATATATATATATATATATATATATATATATGTGTATATGGGATCTGTACAGATCCCCGATGGCACTTTCTGCCGAAGCAGAAAACACCGAACATACATAAGCGAAAGTGAGTGCTGTTCACAGCACTTTCGGTTACGTATGTTGGTTGTGCAAGTCGGACTACAGTGTGGTTAAGGGAAAATTCCCTTTTCCCCACTGTAGTCCGACCTCATAGTGAGAATATAAAAGTAGGGGGGTGTGGGGGGCACAACCCCCCTGCATAAAAAAAGATTTATTGTTTTTTGTATTTTTTTTTAATGCACTTTAACGAAAGCACTTTTTCAGTGAAAGCGCTTTCGTTAAAGTGCATTCGGTTATTGTGGATTCGGACTATTGAACTTTCGTTCAATAGTCCTAGATCTATATATATGTGTGTATATATATATAAACATACATACCAACTCTGAGATCGCACAAGAGTGGGAGACTGGAGGAAAGGGGCAAATTTACCACTCCACTCTGTACCATGATCTCACACATGAAAAAACAGTACTGTTCGATCTGTTGATTTTTCGATTAGCTATACAGACTTTTCCATACCTTGATGACGTGTGTCAGTGATGTAATGTCAGTAACCCATATGTATATGTATGTACGTATGTATGTGTAGATCTATGAACTACATAGTAAAATTACATGAAAAAAAGAAAAATTTTCCCAAAACAAAGACATCACAACTGGGGCAAATGCAGAAATCGCACCAACAATGATTTCCTATGGAAAATAATGATTAGCATTCTGTAACTCAGCATGATATGATTTGATCTACTGATGCTCAAACAATTTCATCTTGGCTACCTGTAGATATACCAAATCACTAAGAGCAAAACTAGAATATAACTTCCCCAATCACTTCTATTGAGATAAGACAGTTGATCTTCAACCAATGCATCCAGTCTCCTCATTTGAGCACTCAAAGTCCTGATTCATTAAATGCACCCAGGCTACTGAAGACACAGCCATGTAGCAAAACATTGCAGTAGCTGGCTACCAACAGTTTCTGATATTACTTAAATATTATCCCTGTTATGGTCATAGATATTCTTTTATACCAGCATTTATTTATTTTTATTATATTTCTCTTTGTTGACCAGGTTAATCTCACTAGGTCAATGACTCTTTTCAGTGGAGACCCGAGATGGTATTTATACTACTAGTGGAAATTTGGCCAGGGCATTGTGGAACTTCCACTACTCTTTTTGATAGGTGCAGTGGAATCTTTTATATCCAACTAAGCTACCACCAACTCTAGCATAAGGTAAACTCCATTTATGAAGCCATTTGTTGTATACACATATGCATGGCTGCTTTAATTTGAAAATCAGCTAGGTAAACATTTAGAGGGAGAATATGGAACTTTAGGTATGATGCTAATGACCTATATTACACCTGTCTGATGATGAAGAGGAAGATGTCATAGCTGCTGCTTTGCATAGTTTATGAACATTGAAGGAATTGTGGGATCTGTTCTTCATGTCCTCAGGTCAAAACCCCTAAAATGGTTTCCCTAGACAGTAAATGTTTTTATTGTTTAAACTACTCAGTTGTAATAATTAAATAAATAAACAAACAAGCTATGCCGTTGGTAGTGCAATTAAAGATATGAAATGTGATGAGCTTGACTGCTGGTAGGAATTTTTCAAGCAAAATGTCTGGGATTTCAACAGTGCTCCAGAGATGAGGAATGAATTGGGAAATTAATCATTACCTTCTGGGAGTCTTGATGGGCTACCATCCTCAGATGTCTGAGGTCCGATAAATGTCATAGGAAGGTAAAGGGACAGACAGATATACAAAGAATGCTGACATGTAGTGCTAGTTCGTACGAATATAAATGCAGTTTTTGAATGTAATAATAAACAAAATTAAACAGATTAGAAATTCTACCTGCTGCTTAACCATCTGGTAGCTGCTGTTTCCCTGACTGACAGCTAGTTGATCAGATGTTAACTCCACAAACTCCATCACCTTTTATCGTGAAGTGGAAGACAAGACTTCTAAGCACAGTGTGATCACTGTGCAAGACTGCTGTGCACAAGCAGTTTCGGCTTTCCAAAATGTGGATTGATCTTGGAGTTCTTCTATATATTGGGATGTGAGGGACTTATCCCCACATGGAAGTGAAGGAAAACTTCTATCCAACAAAAAGTTTATTTCTATAACTGAAGGTGGGTTTTAGAGGAAAAGTGCTCTGAATCAACAGTGACCAAGCCATGCCTTTTGCATGATCCTGCACTGATTAGTTATAGGGGAAAGGGCAGCTATTCCTCCCTTGCCACAACCCACTTATTGCCTGTGGGCAAGAGTTAGTGATGAAAGCGAATGCTGCCGTCACATTTAGGCCTAGTCTGATTCTTTTTATCCATCCTGTTTCCAGTACTTCCTCCCTCTAATGAGCCTTAATTATTTGTTACAACCTCTGGGAACATCTGAGGTGAATTGTGATAGTGACAGAAATACGTGTAATCCTCCAGCAGCTCCTGTAGGAATGAATGCATTTCTCAGGTGGCTCAGTCCTCCTTCTTCTCCAGCAGGCATACAAGGTACCTGTTGGAATTCAGGGGACTGTGACTGTGATCCAAGCACTTGCCAAACAATGTCTCATGGGCTTAAATTTATAAAAAGGTAAAAATGCTTGAATGAGCATGCACAGTGCATTGGGATATTTCTTGTGTTGGAAAATTGAAATGTGCTTCACCAGACTGTGATTTTCATAGAACCTGCAGTATTTTCAATTATTTCTGGATCGTGTTAATGCTTTTTATTTTTATTTTTTTATCTATTCCAGTTTTACAACCTAGTTGGAGTGTACTATGTTGGCTTTATATCTTGAAAATGACTTCGATAACAAATTATATAGACAGAAGTAACTGTGCAGATCTGATGATTTAGAATTCATTGCTGGTTCGTTTGTTTTGATGATGATGGAATACAGTAAGTCCTGTGTGAGAATTTAGTATTTACCATCAAAGGAACACATGGATCCATGTCAGGTGATCATTTGTCACCTCATTAAAAAGTGAGTTAATGAGAAATACTGCAGTTGATTAAATAACTGAATCATCACATTTTTCCATGAGGGCAAGTCTACAGCACACCCACAGACTTAAAATAATCAGTTCTGAGGTCATTGCTCTTCAGGGCAAGGGCAACACTCTGAATGCAGTAGTTTTCTTTAACAAATACATGTTTCAGCTAAGAAGGATCATGTAAATGGTAGCACCTAGAAAGGGGAACACATTACTAAATAGTTCATAATAAACCAAAGGGGGAAAAAAAAACAATAATTTTGTTTTCTACCTTGTGTGTTACTACAGGGGAAGACATAGGCAGAAATTCAGAAAAGTTACCTCATGCAAACTTTTTGGAATTCAGGAAAAGTCATGTCGCAGTTCCTTTGTGGTGGGCTATCTCCACTCCTATTCTATATGCTAATAAGGCATTCCTAGGACTTGAATATGCTAATTTGCCAAGTGCTGTCACCTGGAACTGTCTGCATAAGTTATTTGTGTAATTCTGTAAAACTTAGCATGGCTGCTCCTGGCTATGAACACAGGTGAAAGGCCATCTTCATGCATCGTGCAGAGGTAAGTGCTGGGGAGTTTGGAGTTCAGGTAGTGTTAAGGTGTGTGTGTGAGTGTATCCATGTGTGAGTGTGTGTACCTGCCAGGGAGGTATCAGCTGGAGTAAGGAGTGGATGAAGTGGTAGATTAGGCACTTGTGTAAGTGTGTGTGTCTGTATGTGTGTGTGTGTGTGTGTGTGTGTGTGTGTGTGTGTGTGTGTGTGTGTGTGTGTGTGTGTGTGTGTGTGTGTGTGTGTGTATGTGAGAGTGTGCATGGAATGACTGTGTGTGTGTGTGTGTGTGTGTGTGTGTGTGTGTGTGTGTGTGTGTGTGTGTGTGTGTGTCTGTGTGTGTCTGTGTGTGTGTATATGTGTCCCTCTCTCTCTCTCTCTCTCTTTCTCTTTCTCTCTCTGTGTTGGTGGGGTTAAGGCAGCTATCATACTTCAACAGACCCCTATACTAATGAGCAAGCCTGCAACATTTTTATTTTATTTATTTATTTATCCTTTGTTGACCAGGTTAGGCCCACTAGACTAGTAGCCTCTTTTTATGGAAGACTAGAGATGGTATTTCTACTGATAAGGGAAATTTGGCCATGGCAGCAGAGAATGTCTGCTATTCATCATTGTTGTGAGTAAGAACCATTTTGGAGAAGCACTTTCTATTTCCATTCCAGGTACAGAGGCGGCCCAGAGAAACAGGGAGGCAGATGAAGAAAGAACGTGAGAGAAGGAGATGGTGGAGTACCGAAAGAAATGAAGGTGAAAACCAATATTGAGACTGGAGAATGTGTGCAGGATTCTGAGGAAATGTTTCAAATACCTGTTTGATGAAGATGAGTTAGCAAATGATGTATGTACTGTATAATTACAAACCTCCAGTCAGGAGGGTTGCGGGATGATTTACTTAAAGAAATGGTAGTGCAGAATGAACCAGAAAAATGAAAGAAATGTTTCCTGGGGTGACATTATGGAGAAAATACAAAAGGAGGATGCAGAGACAATCCTGAAGAATAGTGGTGAGATGGGCAAGAAAACGTACGCACAGAAAGTAAAAGAAAGCAAAAGTGGAGTAGCAGAAAAGAAGGCATAAGAAAATGAAAAACAGAAGTCCGTGGTAAGGATTCAAAGTTGTGTCTTTCGGCTTTTCCCGGTTAGGGGTCGCCACAGTGGAACTCTGGTCTGCTAATGATTTGCAATTGATTTTTACGTGCTGAGTTGCCAACCCTAACGCACAACCTTCAACGAAGGTACGCCCATTCACGCATGTCTCTACGCAGAAGATGCTCTAGCTGAGAGTTGAACCAGTCAGCGTCTGTATTGTGAGGCAACAATGCTACCGCAGCACCACCACCGTGGATTTTTAGTAAGGATTCAAAGTAAAGAAGACAAATGGACAGGTATGAAGTGTGGGACAATTTAATTGGTTGTTCGGGTGTATAAGCACACAAGGTAAGTGGATTTCTTCTTATTAACAAAGAGATATTTTGTGATGTATTATTATATTTGAGATTGGTTTTAATGGAAAATTTTCTTGAAGAATATGAAAAACAGAAAGACGGCAACCCATGAAGTCTTATGTGATAAAAGCATTTATCAGGGCAACAAAAAAGAAGAGTCATGTACAATTTTGAACAGAGGTAGAAAGAGAGACTTTGGAAGAACATTTGCCAGCTTCATGTAAAGAAGTACTGGACACTGCAAAAGTTTATGACAAAAGGGGTTTATGGACTGGTGCCTGGGATTGTAAGATTGTGTAAAAATAGAAATAAAATAGAAAAAATTATACATATACTAAGCATGATAAATGAGGAAGGGAATGGGGGTGGTGTAAAAAACTGGGGACAACCCAAAACAGGTTTTCATTGTGGAAAAGAAGGTCATTTTATAAGTAACTGTGGCAAATGAAAATGTTATATTTGTGGGAAAATTGGACTTGATGCAAAAAATGTGAATTGAAATGTTATAAATGTAACAAAATTGGACATTTACGGATGGATTGCAAAAAAATGAAAATAACAGTAAGAGAAAAAGAAAGAGAAGTAAACGAACAAAGAGAAGACATTTTAGAAGTAGTAGAAACAGAAGAAAAGTTAGATGAAAAAATAGTATAGAGGCTATAGAAGAAAGTTATGAAATAAGTGAAGAAAAAGGACATAAGAGGTAGTAAAAGAAAAAAGAATTCTACTGGTAAAGGGATAAGTACAAAAGAAAAAGAAAGGAAATGGGTGAAAAAGAATTGACATAGCTAAAGATGGGGGCTTGGTATAATGGTTAGGATGTTTGACTCACAAACACAAAGTACAGTGTTTAATTCTCACCTTTGGGAAGGAAACTGGTTAGTCCTACAATGACTTTTAGGAAAGATAGCCTAGTAATCAGCTATGAACTTATGAAGCCATGAATCTAAGGAAAAGGGAAAATGAACATTTTCAAGTGCTTTCTGTAAATTTGAATAGAATTAAGAATATAGTAGTAAAAATACAAATTTTGCAGTGGTTTAATACATGTGATCCAGATGTAATTATATTAGAAGACACAGGATTTTTAACAAATGAAGAAATATTACAAACAGAAAAACTATAGAGAGGAAGGGTAATTTGGAATTTGGGAAATGAGAGATGTTCCAGAATAGCATTATTCTGTAGAAATACAGTAACTATATTAGATGTAATTTTAGCAAAAATGGGAAGATTAACCATAAAAGATTTAAAATAGAAAGAACAAGTATATAAGTAAATATATATATATATATATATATATATATATATATATGGTTCTACCTCACTTCAACGACACGCCGGAACATCGACACGAAAACCGAGAGCACCAGAAGATCGAAAGCTGAGAAGACCGACACGACGGGACCCAGAAGATCGACAGTGGAGAAGACCGACCCGACGAATGAAAGCACCGACGCCGAGAATGCCGACATGGGGAAAGGCTGTGTAAGTATGCGGTAGTGACGGACGTTAGGGTGCGAGTAAGGTAAGTGTGGATATTGACGGTCTGTGGGGATAGGGGTGGGTTAAGTGAGTTAGGGTTAGGGAGCGGGTCAGGTAAGTGTGCGGTAGTGATTGTGTTTGGGTTAGGGCGGATAAGTGAGTTAGGGTTAGGAGCCGGGTCAGGTAAGTGTCGGTAGTGATTGTGTTTGGGTTAGGCGGGATAAGTGAGTTAGGGTTAGGGAGCGGCCAGGTAAGTGTGCGGTAGTGACGGACCTTAGGGTTAGGGTTTGGGTTAGGGTTGTAGGTAGTTGTGTATGTGAGGTTTAGTGTGGGTTTGTAGGGATTTTGGTGTGCTTGTGTTGCGTATGTGGTTTTTGGATGGGGAATGTGTTTTGGTTGTTGATTGTGGTGTGTGAAGTGTATGAGGTTTCGTGTTTGTGTACCGTCGGTTATTTCGTTGTCGGACATGTGGAATTTCGTGTTTTTGTACTGTCGGTTATGTGGTTTCGGTGATTGCGTTGTCGGTGTTTTGGTGTTTCGGTTATGTGAGGTAGAACCATATATATATATACACACACACACACACACACACACACACACACACACACACACACACACACACACACACACAGGGAAACCTTATTGCATCAGATGTTAGATTATGTAGTGATAAATATGAATGTTGTAATGACAACAGACTTTAACTGTGTTATAAGAGGCAAACATAAAAAGAAAGAAAATTATATAAGAAAAATGTTAGAAGCTATAAGATGTGGTAAATTAAAACTTTGGGACAAAAATTCATGGACTTACAAAAGGGGTACGTATAGAACTAAAATAGATTATGTTATAATATCAGACAGTTTAGTTATAGGAAAAGGGGTAGTTGAAACAGGATTTTATGATCATCTTGGAATATGGCTAGAGATAAAAGAAAACACAGAACATATAACAATAGGCAAAGGAATAAAAAGGTTAAATGAGAAAGCATAGAACAAAAAAGGAAAGAGACTAATAATACAGTTATGGAAAGATCATATTATTATGAGAACATTTTATAAAAAGTGTTTTAAATGGTTGATGATATTTAAGGAAAAATATAAAAATATTTACAATGGCAATATAATGTGAGAAAAGTAGAGAAAGAAAAATATAAAAGAACATATAATGATGTACTGGATGCTTTAGAACATAATGATAAAAAGTACTTTGACAAAGAAAAAGAATTATAAAAAAAATCAAGAAAAAGTAGAATAACTGTTATATACACAAATATATTTTTTACAAGGAAAAAGAGAAGAAATATCAAGTTATTTAAGCAGACTAGTAAAGGAAGGTGGTAGTATAATGAAATAAATAAACAATATAAAATGAGACATAAAAAGAAAAAGGAAAATATTATGAATTGTATAGTACATTATGTGCAGGAAATGTTTATTGAAAAAAGAAGGTAGTGAAAATAACATGGAAATTGAAAAAGTGATCAGAAAAAGAGAATAAAGAATTGAAAAATGAGATTTCTTTAAATGAGTTAGATAAAGTATTAGGACAAGTAAATACAGATCCAGCTGCACGCCCAGATGGGATGGTTATGAAATGTTTAAAAATTTAAGTGATTGGCAAAAAAAAAATAAAAGTTAAAGATTTTGAATGAATGGTTAAATGAAGGGTTTATGTATAATGGATTATGCAGTGGAATACTTAAATTCATATGGAAGAGGGAAGATCGAAAAAAAAATGATGATCAACAGTATTGAATAATAAGGATTATAAGATCTTTATGAAAATAATACAAAAGAGATAAACTAAAATAGAAAATATTATGGAAGATAGCATATATAGTTTAAAGGGAAGGTTTGTCAAAAAGTATTAATGATAGTTGTAAAAATTGTGTATGATATTATGAACAGAAAAGAAGAAGTGAAGAACATGATAGGAGATCTTAATAAGGCATTTGACACAAGTGGACTTGAAATCTTATGGGTAATAATGAAAGAATATAATATAAGTGAGAAAGTTAGGAAATTATGTATGTCAGCATATAGTAATAATAAAGTAAAAATACTTGTAAATGGATGGTTAAGCCAAGAGGCACATATGATGAACGGTGTAAGACAAGGATGACAACACCACTATATACCCAACTGAACACACCAAATTGCTAGGAGTGGAAACAGACAATAAACTAAAATTTGACATTCACATATCCATGACCATAAAAAAGTCCACAAAAAACTAGGAGCGTTATACAGAAATAAGCAACTTCTCACCAAAGCAGCAAAGATTTCAATAGCAAATTCCCGCCTTATCACCACCCTACTTTATGCCTCTCCAATATATACCAACCTAAGGCAATGCGATCTAAACAAGCTAGAGACCTGCTACAACAAAATCGCCAAATTCACCACAGGGGCATCCTACTGTAGTCACCACTGTCTCTCACTTTCTGAACTGGGCTGGCTTGAACTCCCTCACCTCCTTCAATGGTATCAACTCTCACGCACCCACAAACTAGTAAACCATCCACTAAATGTCCCATCCCTGCAGAACCTACTCCAACCCTAACGCACCACTAGACCACTAAGATCCAGCAACAAAAAACACTTGCAGATCACTAAAGCCAATAACTCTGCTGGTGAAGCACTATTCTCTTGCACCATAGCCAAATTATAGAACTCCCTCCCACCCACAATTACCTCCATACCGTCATGCACCCACTTCAAAACTTTACTAAAAGCGCACCTAAAAACATGCTGGCTATGCCCTTGTAACTCCCACTCTAATATCACCCACCCCATCCAACCACTACCTTTCTTTCCACTCCACTAACTCCCTTGATTATAGCAAGCTCAGATGCTCATAAGCTTAGTACTTATTATACAGCAGGAACTTCTTATTGTAACATTTGTTAATGTCTGTTATGTACTTCACAGATAAAGATTCTAGTTGTCTACTGATGTACTATGTTCTTCGTCTGTAAATATGTTGTAAGTAATTGCTATGTTAAATTGTTAATCGCTATGTAATCCAATGTAACTACTGTCTGTTTATTTTAACTGTGGAGCTTTTCTCCCCGAGCCTCCGCTGAAAATGGACCTACGTCCAGTCGGACACTCCCGGTCAACAAATGTAAATAAATAAATAAAATAAAAATAAATAAAATGTCCAATGAGTTGTATACTCTTTGCATTAGTTGTGAATGTGATAGCATGTGAAATAAAGGCAGCGTATATAACACCTGAAGGGTTAAGAATTTCAGTTCTGTTAACATATGCAGATGACATTATGATAACTGCAAAAAATAAAATTGGGATAAAAGAAGTAATAATTTACACAAATGAGTGTCTAGAGGTGATAGGGGTGGCTTTAAATAAAGAGAAAAGTAAAGATTTAGATGATGTAGTAAATATTGGGGGTATATATTTTACAATTAATTAAATTTTTGTGTTAGCTATAAAAACTGGGAATAAAGATTTTATTTATTTATTTAACATTTTTTAATTTTGTACTGCGGTGGTGGTGCTGCGGTAGCGTTGTCGCCTCACAGTTAGACGTTGCCCATTCGATTCTCAGTTAGAGCGTCTTCTGTGTGTTGACATACGTGAATGGGCGTTCCTTCGTTGAAGGTTGTGCATTAGGCCCAGCAAGCCAGCACATAAAACTCTACTGCCAATCATTAGCGGACCGGAGTTCCGCTGTGGCGACCCCTAACTGGGAAAAGCTGAAAGACACATCAACATTTTTTAATTTTAACCGGGGAAGTCTGACTTGGAAAGAAGCCAATTTTCAGTGGCGGCCCGGGAGAAATGCTCCAGATGCATGTCTTTATAATGTAGGGGGAAACCGGAACACCCAGAGGAAACCCACAGGGAGGACATGCAGACTTCGCACAGAAGGCACCCCAGCCAAAAATTGAACTGGAGTACCTCTTGCTGTGAAGTGACAATGCTACCACTACACCACTGCACCATCAGATGTAAGTGATATTCAATGGGAAAAAAACAATAGAAGAAATAAAGCAAACATGCTTTTCCAGAGAGCATATAAACTATCATTCAGAAAAAAGGCGTATTTGATAAATTCAGTACTAATGGGAAAAATAGCATACTTAGTAAGTATATTTACATTGCCAACAGCATTTGAAAAGGAATTATTGCAGAATTTTTGTTTTCATTTATATGGGGTTCTAGATTAAACCCAGTAAAAAGAGGAGTTTTGTATGTAAGTAAAGAAGAAGGATGTTTAAGGTTAATTAACCCAGTGGTATACACTGCTTCATTAAATTTGTACAAAGAGCTAAAGTGAATAAATGAAAAAGATGAGAGATTAGTAGTAAAACTCTATAAACATAAGTATTATACATTTTGGGGTATAGTAAAAAGAGTGTATAAATGAAGAAGTAAAATGGTACTAATAAAAATATTTTACTGGAAAATAAAACGATACAGAAAAAGATAGAAAAGTACGGTTTAAGAATGTAATGAGAAAAAATTACTATGTAAAGCCATGGGAAAATCTAACAAATTAAACAATTAAAGCTATAAAAATAATAAGCAAACGGTGTAATCATAAAGTAGAATGTCTAAGATTTTCTGTGGACACTGGCAATAGATAAATTGCCAGTAAAAGGAAATACACCATATAAAAAAGTGATAGAATATGTTTACATTACAATGAAAATGACGGAACACATGTTTTTGAACTGTAAAAGAATAACAAAGTGATGGGGAAACTATGTAAAGAAGCTTTTTTGAAGATATAAAAGAAGTGGATAAAATAAACATGGATATGATTAAATATGGAAGTAAATGATATGTTAAAAGAGTAGATAAAAAGTTATTTTGTGCTATATGGGTTAGACAGAATGATAGAATAAATTATATTTCATGGTAAATGGATTTTAGCAACAATATTAAGTAAAATTAGATAGTGTTTATGGAAAAAAGAGTGGGGATCTATTAGGGAGGAAAATTTAGCATGATTGTAAAGGAAATTATAAATATGTATAAACAGATTTGTATATTTATAGGGTCTATATTAGAACATCTATTTTTCATAACATCAAATGTTCTAATATCGAACCCTATTCAGTGAACGCTGAAAATAGCGAAGCTGCAGAAAACCAAATTTTTTTCCCAGGTAAAGAATTTGGCTGTCCGTTTCTGTCGCTTTGCTATTTTCAGCACTGTGGTGGAACGTTACAGGTCGGGTTCAGGTAAGTGTGTGATTGTGTGGATGTGAGGGTTAGTGCGGGTTAGGTGAGTTAGGGTTATGGCAAGGGTCAGGTAAGTGTGCGATTGTGTGGACATGAGGGTTAGGGCAGGGTAGGTGAGTGTGCGATAGAGACGGACCTTAGGGTTAGGGTTTGGGTTAAGGTAATTGGATAGTTAGTGGTGTATGTACAGTTTAGTGTAGGGTTAGATGTAAGATTTTAGGTGTATGTGTGTGGATTGCTGTTTGTTTGGTGTGCTTGTGTTGTGTGTATGTGTTTCGGAACAGCAAATTTTTTCTCTAGAAAAAATTTGCTGTTCTGAATGTTCGATGTTGTCAGCGTTCGCTGAATTGGGTTCGATATTAGAACATTCGAAGTTCTGACACTTCGATGTTCTGATATAGACCCTATTTATATATTTTACATATGTAAATATTTTTAAATATGTAAATATTTTGTAAATATGAGTTATTTTTGTATATACTTTAACATTCACCTGAGCTACTACCAACTCAAGCAGATGGGACCTCAGTTTAACATTTCTTCTGAAAAACATATGCATTGGGTTAGGAGAATCACTAACCACCTGAGATAACTCTAAAGACATGGGATGGGGGAACACTAACCACCAGGGATTACCATTATCATGCCTTAACAGCACTTGCACATAACATGGGTTGGGAGAGCACTAGACACCAGGGGTACTCTATATAGCATGCCTTAAACGCATGTAGTTAAAAAAATACAGCGTAAGGAATCACTAGACATCATGAATACTATAAGTAGTAAAGGGATTCCAACTCTATACCCACCCATTTTCCAGAAAGGATATTAGTCATCTGCACCATCACTAGACACCAGAACATAATGTAAAAGAATAAGACTTTTAAAAAGTCAGCTACAAAAGGGGGGTTCAAATCCTGCACCCTTGCCACAGGAAACATCAGCATTAATCGGGTCTATATTAGAACATAGAATATTTAACCATTTGAATCACTAAAGGTCGACCTTTAGTGATCGAACTGTTAAAACATCGAATGTTCAGAAAAATAAAAATAAAAACAACAACAAAAAAAAATTAAAAGCCCCCCTGCATCCCACACCCCCTGCTACATAAATATACCAACTCCGAGACTGCACTACATTGAAGTAAATGGAAATCTCCCCTTATGTTTACTTGTTCGATGTTCTGCAGTTTTGCTATTCTTGTGTCGACATTGTCAGCTTTTGAGAATTTAATATAGACCCCATTAATCATCTGCACTAACTGATAAATTGGTACAGCAGTTTTTTTTTTAATATATAAGAAGGATCTTGGGCATTATACAATACCTGCAACAGCTATTGACTTATCAGAGAAAGGGACTGGAAACCTTAAGCATACCTCAACATTTTAGCACAAGAAATCAAAACAAAGCCAAAATTAATGGTGCGGCAAAATCATGGTCAGATTTTAATTATTAATCCTACAAATATAGAAAGTCACTTCTCTAGAATTTGCATTACCATGTATTTACTGTAGTATATGAAGTGTGAAACTCTATTTGGCATTACAACTTTCTGTAATCATCTAGGATTTAAAGGAGACATCAGGGATGTTCTGACAGCACAGAGACAGGTATGGGGTATGTATGTGTGTGTGTCTGAATGTGTGTATTGTCTGTGGGAGAGTGAATGGGGGGGGATGCCTGTGCTAATACATTGGTTGTTAGAGCCATCTACCACAGGAAAATGATGATTAGCACACATAGTAGTTAAAAGCAATTCATAAACATGCAATTTAGCTGATAATGAGTGTTTCTTTATTGTTGCCAATGTGTCTCTGAATCACAAAATACAGCGTTACAGGGACAGGACCTTTTTAAAACAGCACTTAATGTGTGTAGTGGGGTTCTTTCTGATCTATAGCTAGTTATGAATAGTATTATTAAAAGAATGCCATCAATGCTGAATTAATAAATCCTGACATTTATTAAGGAAATCAGAAAGCTAAGAAGTTGCAGAGTCACACAGATTTTCATAAGTGACTGCATTGGCCATAAGTAAAAACTTAGTTTCAGATTTTCAGGTAAAGGCAATGCTAAATTACTTAACTAACTTTGCACCATTCTATATGTACGTAACATCATAACAGGGAGCAAAACAAATGTTTTCCAATGATAAATGTTTGGGTTTGCTGGTACAGTTTGTTGCAGTTGCTTAAAATTAAAGCTGTCAGTATTCAAGTCCTAGACTGATTTTTTTCAGCCATAAAAGAGATTTTTTACTTGTGTAATATGGTTGCTTCAGAGTCATGGCTCAGCCAGGATACAGGCCCAAGCTTATTCAATAGACATAAATATTTTTTTCTATGACTGGAAAGTTGACATCACAGCAAAGCAGTCTACTCTCTGCACCTGTATTTTGGCCTTGTAATCAAAAATCACAAGTAGTAGGTTAGATCTGGTATGTGTCTAGACTATATCAATGGGTTTGTAGCAAGCTTATTGGGCACTTTTCTCTTTCTTTCTTTCTTTCTTTCTTTCTTTCTTTCTTTCTTTCTTTCTTTCTTTCTTTCTTTCTTTCTTTCTTTCTTTCCCTGTCTTTCCTAACCCTTAAGCCACCCTTCTGGCTGCACAACTGTGAAACAAAGTTGAAATCCATTATTTTGGATAGGACCATAAATAGTTTTTTTTTTTGGTCTGGTGCTCAGTGGTACTCTCCAATCCAATCTAATTCCACCCTCAAGTTGAAGTCATGCTTCTTGACACTCTAGCTATGCCCCTGATTATGGACATTTTCTATCACAATAATATACCTGAGATGTGCATAGTCAAAACTGGCTATAATTGCTGGGGTCACGAGCTATGTATAGATTACAGAGACTGTCTCAACTGTCATATATTTGCCCATGTTAAACATTTATAATTCTGGCTTTAGAGGACTAATGTGTATTTGTGTGAAGCTATTTAGAATACTTTATGGTAGTTATTGTTTGTCTGCAGCCGTTATTTTTATCACAATTACACATCTGAGGTGCACATAGTTGACTTAATGAGTAGAATTGCTGGGCATAGGGGGTCCTGCTTTCATTTGCGGAAGATAAATTATTTTGGCTTTGTAGGTCAAATCTGCATTTGTATGAAACAAGTAGGACAACTTTCCTGTGGCTCCTGTTGCCGTGAAACAAAGTTGAAATGCTGAGGTCATATTTTATTACAATCAGACTTCTGGGGTATTCACAGTCAGCACAACAGATACAATTGGCAAGTACAGACACTGTCTATGGATGAAAGTGATTGATCCTGCTGTTGGAATCAAGTTATACAGTCATTAGTCTAGCTTTGCAGAAACAATGTGCATTTGTGTAAAGCAGACTGGAATAGTTTACTGTGGTCAGTTGTTAATAAAGCAAAATATCTGAGGTACACACAGTTAATAAAGTAGTTTTGCTTGATGGATACAATGCCTGTCTCTGGATGAAAATGACTTTATGTGTATGTGTGTGTGTGTGTATGTGTGTGTGTGTGTGTGTGTGTGTGTGTGTGTGTGTGTGTGTGTGTGTGTGTGTGTGTGACACTGTGTTGCAGTGTATCTAAAAGTAATACATCGGCCATAATTTCTTTTACTTTCTATCACAATTAAACATCAGCATTGTACACAGTGTATAGCTATTTGATGGTCTATGCAGGATGGTTGTGATAACAGCTGATAATAGGCACTGTAGTGCATCACATAGCATTGTTATCTCACAGTTCTTCATTTTCTGAATCACTTCTTGGCTGTTATTCCTTCTGCATGGAGTAGGCGCATCCTCCTTGTCTCTGGGTTTTATCCAGATGCTCTGATTTCTTGCAAGACCCCAAAGACATGCTGCAGATGAAATGGAATTCTTCTGATTTGCCTGAAAGCAAATGTGAAGTGTAAGAGTGTGTGCATGTGTGTCTTGTGATAGATTTCACTTGTAAAGTACAGTGTCATTATTTGTGTGCATGTGTGAAAAAATAATACCATCAATTATCTCTAGATGCACACAGTACTGGGGGTGCATAGATAACTCTTCTGGTGACCAGTAAATAAATAGCAGTTAGCAAGTAATTCTCTTTCAGACATAAGGCATAAAATTCATCACAGAACATTTAGATCCTCAGATCTTCCTGGACCCACCAGATCCATCAAAACCCTCAGCTGTATAAGGGAATTTGACAAAGGCTTATTAGGACCCCTCTCCTCAACCTCCACACTGGGAACCACTTAGTCTAAATCCAGACCTGCTTAGAGTTGGCACAGAATGTCATTATAGCTTGTGTGTTCATTGATGTCTGTTGAACACAGCACACACACCTCATTGGACTTTGCGGCACTGGCATGCCTACCTGTGGCCAATATTAAATTGCTTTACACCCAATAAGCTTTACCACTCATGAAGGTGAGTACAGATAATAATGAATGAGATATCTTCCATTCCTATAGTAACTTTTTAGAACTCTTGAAATTCAAAAAACTGAATACACAACAGAAACATTTAGAGATGAAAATAGTTTTGTCAACTACTAGAAGTCTCAGCAACAAAATATGTCATTTAGAAGCTTTTGTAAACATCCATACCATTAATGAAGCCTAGTTTACAAATCCAGAATGTATATCACAAGTTCTAGAACATTCATCCTTTCATTACTACAGAATGAGTCAGATATATGACAATATTTCAGTATGTGTAGAAGAACACTTAAAATTCAGAAGCAAAGAACACAACTCAGGAGTAGAAATTTCTCTCATGATAATAAGATCCAGTGGTACTGAATACATTATAGAACCCTACTGTATAGTGTTTATATCCCAAAAAGAATGTATACATTTCCTGACTAACCTCATGGTTGTCAGAAATGTTATGAATAATATGACGAGAAACAATTTTTATCTTCTATTGACCATTTCAGCAGTGGCAAGAAAATGTTTAACTAGAAAATGGAAATCATCTGTATCACCCACCTTTGAAGAGTTTGTATTATTATTGGAAGAATCCGCTCTCACAGAAATAAAAGTTGAGGAAACAAGAATTTTCCCAGGAAATGGACTGATAATCCTTGGATCAAGAAACTTTTAAAACAACTCACTCTTTATAATTTTGACTGAATGTTATTTAAATATTCAGAATGCATATTGGTAAATAAATAGTTCTAGTATTTTTTTTTGTAAACATTTCTCATATTAGGCCAAATGTAAATATTGCATATAGTTATCTATTTTAAACTTACAATAGAATGTAATACTTTCATGTGTTTAAAATTAATAAAAATATTTGAAAAAATAAATAAATAAATTACTTACGGGGGATTTTAACTACCCAAACATTGACTGAGTAAACTAATCAACATCAACTAAATATATTCAATATTAAATGACACAAAATTTATCCGTGAAGATATTTTAAATACAGTTCTTAGGATCTTTCCAATCCCCATATATGACTACAGTATATACTCTGAAATGAACACTGCACAGATCTGAATATCATTAATTTTAACCAAGATTAATTTTAATCTCAGTCATAAATAAATCATCATTCTTAGATGTTACCACTATGATGCAATAAATAATGTCATTACAAAAAACAGACTATGATACTGTCATCAATGGCCCAAATAAATCGGTTCTAGACACTTAGCAATGGGATTTGAGATACAATTAATCTCTGCATTTATGAGAACATATTGGTAAGGCATAAATTCAACCATGCTTTTTCAGCTGTTGTTTATTTCTGCCTGACATCTCCACTCTGAGGCTGAACACTATTTTAAATGCCCTTGGAAGTGTTAAGTTTGATTCCCATAACAGCTTCCATTGACAAGCGTCACTGTTAATGTCATGAATCTGACTCATGGTATGTCACCTTTCTATAAAACCCACATTTAGTTTCAATCCAGCTGCATATTGTATCATAATTTCATTGACCTTCTGATTGTAATGATTAAAGAAAATATTTCTAATATTATCAACAGTTAGAGTTTAAAGTATTCCTTAAAATAATTGATTAAGTTTCATTGGCTGAACCAGATTCAGGAATATCATATACATGAACACCCATAAAATTGAATACTTTCGCAATGCGCTTATCCGTAGGAATGTTATCTATATTGAAAAATTGTCAGTTAAGTTTTAGATAAGTTGTCTAGAATTCCAGCCTTTATTAACCTGATTGCCACTTTTTCTCTTGTATGTAATATAATGAGAAATAATATATGAGGAGACCAACCAAACTGCTTATGCACACTTTAGTATTTCAGCACTGTGCTTGTGCATAGACACTTTTAATACTGCAACCTGAATGAGTTTTACACAATGCCACTGCTGCATTGCGTCAGCAATTTCAACATACCTTAGAAATATTTTTGTTTAATTGTATTTTATTTGCATTCTTTACTGGTGTAGAACCCTAATCCAGATGGGCCTATTTTAGACAAAGCCCAAGGGTCATACCCAGTAAAAGTAGTATATGCAAAATAATCTTTTTACAAAGAAAATAATTAGAAAACAAAAAAGGGGATACAGGAAATGCTACATTTTCACCAGATATATTTAACATTGTTAGAAGATGACTCTACATTAGGCAGTTGTAATAAACTGTTATATAAACATTGATTTCACTCATGTTACACACAGATTTCTAAAAATTACTCCTAGAGGGATGGAGAGAGAGAGAGAGAGAGAAAGAGAGAAAGAAATAACAAGGGGGTGAGGGACAATATCTCTCTAGGTTTATTAAATTGCATGGCTTCATATATACTAACATAATTCATAAAGTTTAAGAACTGGATATACTTTAAATTCAGGTTATGCTATTACGAATAAAGCATTTACATTTTGTCCATTCAAAAGGTAGAGCATCAGAAAGAGGTTCCAGTATTCCTGCTGAATGTTTTAGCTTTTTTTAAAGAGGGTATTTGTTTGGCATATAGTTCGCAGCAAGTTAAATAGGTAGTTAGAGACATGACAGGTGTCCTGAGTAAGGTTAATGTGTAAGTTATTAATCAAAAAAGACTCTTGAAAGGGGATAAAGGAGTATAAATGGATGGCATCTGTATGCACTACAAAGAAATGTGGAGTGCAGTTAGGATGAAAAGGTATCAGATACATTAATATTTTATTAGGCAAATGGAGAAGCAAGGCAACACTTCCAGAACTGAGTGCAATGGAAGGTGAAGGACATGCAGAAAAGTCCGAGGTCTGAGGGTTTGCCAGAGCATTTATGAGAGACTTCATGGGTGATTCTGTATTATATTTTGCCAGCAAATGAGAAAAATATACAAAACAGTGGGGGAAAGAGACTAATAAAAATAAAATGTCAGGCTGTGGAAGCAGCTGAGAAGGTATGCATATCAGTTCACTGAAAGTTAACTACTTGAAGAAGAAGTAATTGAAAGCAAATTAATGAAGTGACTTTTTGAGACTGGCTTCTTTTCCTTTGGAGGGGCAAGCCTCCCTTCCTTAGTGCAGGCAGAAGGCTGTGCCTCTTGTAATTCCACATGTAATATAATCCACTTTGATGTTGCTGCACCTCAGAAAAATGGACAAACCTCAAACATAAAAGTCTTGTTTAATAGATGTGCATTTTGAGCAAGTGCTATTAGCTAAGTAATATTCTACTCAAAAACAAGTGTATTTTGAATATTTGGTAGATCCCTGTCTGTGAAATTATGACTAGATCTGGGTGTAGAAAAGTTGTGTAGCATACCTTATTCAGCTCCTAAACATGGTTTGGGACGTTTTGGACTTGGGGCGTATGGTCTGATTCAAAGCAGCCCATCATTTTTTCATCTTGCTGTTAAGTTACTGCATGTGAAAATTCATCTGCAATGTATTTTACAATGTCAATTAGTTATTTTTAAGCTGTGCTCTACTTTAGTCAACTCTGACTGAAGCAGAATTAGCATTTTTTAAACTTCTGCCTGGGAAAGTGCTGAGCAGTCAGTTTCACAAAGACCTGTTATTTTTAGAGGTCAGACATCAGCAACGACATTTCCACATGTAGGTTTGTTCCATCGGTACATTTATAAGTTAAGCCAACACATCTCCTATAGGCACAAACAACTGGCGTATCCAGTAAATTCTTTACTCATGTAACCCCTGCATACTTTAAAGATGAAGTCAGGGCAGAATCTACATATAAAGCCAGTGCATTCTCTGCATGTGAAACTAGTATATCGTCTACATGAATGCATTAAAAGGCTTATTACCTCATTCTGCTGATACCCAAACATAATGTAATATTCAGCCACTCATCCTCTGTAAATGCAACTAATGGAGCTACTTCATATGCAACCAGTGCATTCTCTAGATGTGGAACCAGTACATGCTCTGGATGTGGAACCAGAGCATGCTCTGGATTTGAAACCAGAGCATGCTCTGGATGTGGAACCAGTGCATTCTCTAGATGTGGAACCAGTGCATGCCCTAGCTGTGGAACCAGTGCATGCTCTAGATGTGGAACCAGTGCATGCTCTAGATGTGGAACCACTGCATGCTCTAGATGAGGAACCAGCATATGCTCTGGATGTCTGGCAGTCTGGCAGTTAGTGCAGACTATTAAAACTCTGAGCTGTTAAAAAGGTACATCCTGTAGTACAGGGTTTGATTCTCTTGCCCTTCATTTGCCTACAGTGTGACCAAGTTAGTGAGGGTGTTACTTAATAAAACAGTGCTTTGGGGCAATTAGGAATTTGGGCTAGGTTCCTTCATGGCCTCCTGCACTGCATGCCTATTAACTATCTATGAATCTATCTTTGTGTAGTCATTTCATCCTCTGCATATGCCCATATTCTGTGTGTAGCAAGTGCATTTTGTACATCTGGAATCAGTATTTCTTCAGTGTTTGCAGGTATTACATGCCTTACAAATGCATCCAGTGCATGCATTGCAGATATTGCATGCCTTACATATACAGCCAGTGCATGCACTGCAAGTATAGCCAGTGCATCCCATACAGGTTTAGCTAATTCAGCTTTTGTCTTTGTAGCCAAATGCATTCTATACAGATATGGCCAGTGCATTTTCCACATATGAAAACAGGGATTCCTACTGAAATGTTGAGACTTGCCATTAACCTGGAAAGCTGACAAAAAAGATCAAAGAACACAGAAGAAAAGATTGTGTGATGCATGACTTTTCTCCTTTAAAATTGTTTTACACAGGGGGCAAACTTCTCTATACCCCCAATATGGAGATCAACTCCCCCACACCTCCTGAACTTTATATATACACATATATGTATATACTGACTCTAAGATTACTGTACCAAACAGAAAAGAGGATATTCTGACCCGCAGCGTTCTTGGACTTTGTATGTGTAAGCCCACATTTTCAGTCATTTGGTCTCACTATTCCAGGACTTGCACAAAGGACTGTTAGAATTTCAAATACTTACCTAGAAGCAGTAAAAAAAATATCGTATGCCAACATTGCATGCCTCATATATACAGTCAGTGCATCTTTTATGGGTGTGGTTAATGCATCTTCTGCAACTGTATCCAATGTACTCTCTGCAGGTACAAGCATTGCATCTTGTGCAGATGCAACCAGTGCACCTTTTGCATGTGCAGCCAATGCATCCCTGCAGCTGTAGCCAATGCATTCTCTGCAGCCATTGTATAATTCACAGGTGCAGTCAGTACATATTCTGTATGTGCAGCCCGTGCATCCTCTCCGCTGTATTCACTGAATTGTCTGCAGGTACAGGCACTGCATCTTATGCAGGTACAGCCAGTGCACTCCATACAGGTGTGGCCAATGCATTCTCTACAAGTACATCCTCTACTAGTGCAGACAATGCATTCCCTACATTAAGAAGCAGTGCATCATCAGAGTGTACAGACACTCCTCTACAGGTGCAGTCAGAGTACATGATGCACAGGTACAGTCTGCATGTCCCCTACAGGTGCAATCAACATACATGATGCAGATGTACAGTTAGCATGTTCTCTACAGGTGTAGTCAGTGCACATAATGCAAAGGAAGAGTCAGCATGTCCTCTTCAGGTATAGTCAGCACACATGATGCAGAGGTACAGTCAGTATGCCCTCTACAGGTGCAGTCAGAATACATGATGCAAAGGTAGAGTCTGCATGTCCTCTACAGGTGCAGTCCACATACATGATGCAGACGTGCAGTCAGCATGTCCTCTTCAGATGCAGTCCACATACATGATGCAGAGGTGCAGTCAGCATGTCCTCTACGGTGCAGTCAGCACATATTATGCAGAGGTACAGTCAGCATGTCCCCTACAGAAGCAGTCAGCACACATACTCTACAGATGAATTTGGCAGCCATCCTGTGCAAGTGCAGTCAGTGTATCTTCTACAGTTGCAGTCAGCACACTTTCTCTTTATGTGCAGTCAGCACAAAACCTCTACTGCTACAGTCAGTACCTTTCCTGTACAGGTAAAATCAGTATACATTTTCTACATATGCAGCCAGAATATCCTATAGAGGTGCAATCAGCATATATACTACAGCTGTAGTTAGAACAACTTACAGGCAGTATTTAATACTCATCACATGCTATCAGTATATCCTTTAAAGGTACAGTCAACAGATCCCCTAAAGGAACAGTTATCACACAACCTCCATAGCAGCAGCAGTAGTCAGTATATCCTCTACAAGTGCAGTTATCACACATCCTCTACAAGTGCAGTCAGCGCATCCCCTACAACAGCAACAGTTAGCATATCCTCTACAGGTTCAGTTACCACACACCCTCTATAGGTGCATTAAAGAACTGCCTCTACAGGGAGGTCAGCAAACCAGCTAAAGATGCAGTCAGCACATCCCTTACAGATAAAATCAGCTCGCATCCTCTCTAACTTAATTGGGCACAACATTTAGAAGTCCTGTCATCACCTTCTCTACAGGTATTGTCACCATACATACCTTGCTTGTCAATTTGCCATGTTTATAGTTTGTATGGATCTCTAAAGTCTGTATAGTTATTTATCTCTGTATCACACTACACTTAACTCAATATCATTTTTGCATTGGGATATACTCATCAGGCTGTGCCTATAAATGGTACACTGAGCTCAGGGTATTATCCAATGTAAAAATAAAAATAAATCAATAAATTAATTAAAAAAAAATCTATGTACCATGAAGACAAGAATATATTGCAGGAATGAAATTAAATAAAATACCTCAGTGAAGCTACAGGGTAGAACAATATATCCAGGAGGCACTGACTAGCACTAGTTCACTTGAAAATCTCCACAAATTTCCTTACTTGTAGCCACACAGATACACACACACACACACACACACACACACACACACACACACACACACACACACACACACACACACACTCCATAAATTTGACATAGCTATGAAAGGGCTTCTGCACATGACATTCTTTGGACATTCTTTTATTGCATTAAAATTAGTATCCTGCCATTTCTTAAAGGACATATGCACTATAATCCCAATTTCTGAAGATGTATTGCAGGCTGTTTACAGTCTTAGTTTTATTACTTCCGTGTTATTTTTTTTTATCTGATACACCTTTTGATCATGACTTTTACTAACCAGTAAGTTCCTTTCCTTGGTATGTCACAGTTTGCTGCTCTGTGAATAATGGATATATAGAGCTGCCCCCAAATTGCATATGTTTTAGAAATTAATGTAATGTATTATTGCTTAAACATTCCAGGTGATTAACTATCCAGTATTTCTGTATCTAACACTTTGTATCACTGCACTAGGTGCTGATAAAGCCTTTTTTTTTGCATTTTTTTTAAATAAATAAAAAATAAATAAATAAAAAAACAATGAAACTATAGTTTGGAAGATCCAAAGGTAGAATATTTTAACATCACAATCACTGGCCTTATGAAATCTGACCCAAAATCTTCCCAAAGGTACATCTCGAAGCACAGTACACTTATGCTTTTCTGTTGTATCAGTGTTGCTGAACCAATCCCGTTTGGTAGTACTCACAAAGTCATGGCCAAAGATACTGGGCAATAGTCACCTCTGTGGGTCACACCGTGCTGGTTTAACACTGCATCCTTGGTATTATGGTCACTTGTGGTAATACATGTGTGACAGGAGAAGAATGTAGAGAAAATTTTAAGTAAGTTTAGGGTGCTGGTCATCACCAACGTCCACTCACATTTTTAAAATATATTTCTGTCAGAATTGAAATAACAAATTAGCAAAGTTCAGTATTGTTCTCTGATGAGGGATGTTGTTACAATAATTCTGAAAAAAAAAAACACTTCTTCCCTGTTTTTGGACAGACAGACATAGGAAATGATGAGGGGCAATGAAGAGGTCATCTCAGGGGTTAAAATAAAAGTGTTCTTCCTAAACTACTTCCATAATTCAGCAACAGATGATGATGATATAGAAAGATTATGAGTAGGTCACATATCATAACCAGCTTATTATGTGTTTGAGACATAGATGCCAAGAAATTCACCTCGAGAGCAAAGCTCGAGAGGTAAATCTTGGCATCCACATTGAGAACACAAAATAAAGGGTTGTAATCATAAACCATATCATAATTCTTTGTAGTGTATGAAGCTTTATCTGCCCCACATACTACTAGTTATATTAAAATATTTGTTGTGTTTTTCCAGCTTTCAGAGCCGTAAAGCACTTAGCAAACAGGGTCAGAAAGACAGTGCAAGAGATTCTATTATATTACAGAAAGTCAAGAGCACGTTACTGGCACAGACAGCAGGCAGAACGTAATCTGTTTTCTATTCTGCCACTGTCATTTGCTGGTTATTACTGTCAGGTTTAAATGCATAATGCAAGGGGGTGCTTAACATTTGTTAAGGCTGGGTCTCATGCAATAGAAGCACTTAAATGATTTGTCTGTTTCTATATATCGGAGTATAATCCCCACTTTCCATGCAATGCTTATGCATTATGCTTGCTTTAATGTTACTTTGAATGTTATGAAATGCAATATACTTGCATGCTTCCAACCTCATATGCCACAAATGCCAACATGAGTTGTAAGTCACTCTAAAAAAAGTGCATGGTGTTTTACAAAGTTGTTTTAAAACACAGATTTTGCACCTTTAACTCTCAACTGATTTATAAAGTAAAAACCATTGGATGACGTCAGAAGTGTCAATAGTGAGCTTGTTTTGAGTTATGACAATGTTTTCACTGCAATAGCAAGATATTTATAGTGCAGGCCATCATGACAACAATCCTCAATTCTAAGTTCTAGATACTTCAACCATGATTATGCAATGAGATAAATCTTAACTTTATTTGTTTATTTTTTTTAAGATGTATGTCTGCCTTTACAGTGGTGTGAGGAAAAAGGAGAGACTGTCATAAGCAGTAAATACCACCTATTTCCCTCATTTTTTCTTTCAATATGTTCTCTATATGTTATTCTGATGTAATGCATGCTATATTTAACTCCATCAAGACCTGCAGGCAGGAAGATGACCGATCATCATCAGTGTTATACCCCAGTGATATGAAAGGACAATGGGGTGCATATCAAATTTCAGATTTATCAGCCTAAACAAAGCTAATTTCAACATATTCGAATTGCAAAGGTGGCTTCTGTTTTTCATTTAATGGTGGTCCATAGCAATTTCTGGTACAGAATCAAAAAGTTCAGAAACATCTATATGTTTTTTTTTCTATTTCCTTATTTGCATGTTTATATATAATTTCAAACACAGAGGTACATATTCTGGACAAGTTGTACTATTCAAATGTTTAGGGTTATCAGTTTTTCTCTTGTTCTGCAAATACAGCATTTCTAATTTAAGAATGCTCTACCATATTTTCAGATATTTTTAGTACTAAAATAGAAACTCTTATTTAACATTATTTAGTTCAAGCTTTCACATCTGTTTTGTGTTTAAATTAGGTTCCCATGTTCCAGCTGACTAGACTGCAAGAAGCTTAATTCCATAATTTGACATGCACAGTAAAAGAAAAACTGCTAAAGACTGGGTTATGATGGTGTCCCTTCATTTTTTATATTTTTTAGGATTATTATTATTATTACTTGTAAGCTTTACAGCACTTTACCCCATGTACAGCTAATTAGACTGGAGTTTAACGGCTAAGGCAAGATCAGAAAGATGAAAAGGTAAGAGTGACTGCATGAGTGTGTAAGCTCTTTGTCTTCTGGTTGGTTTCAAGGAAGCAACTCCCTGTCTTTCTCATAGCTTCACAAATTCACAAGTATACACTAGGGCCTAGGCCATCATTCAAACAGACGATTAGGGGCCTAGCCACAGCAATTCCCACTCTACTTATTTCATATATCTGTAAGGGTGTCAGGACCTTGACTGGAAATGAATTTATAAATCTCCATTCACTCATAAAGGTTGGTTTTAAAGAAGGTTAGGAGAACTAGTTTATTTTATATGGATCAGGAGTTTATTCCATATATAGGAGATCCTTTGGGAGAGGTATCTATCCTGCCAACATATTCGGTTAATATTACAATGCAGACTTTATTTCAAGTTACGTGGTTTTACAAATATGAACATTTCAAGGATGCCAAGGTAATTTGAAGCCTTGTAAGCTAAATACAGATCACCACAAGGAATACTGTAAGACACAGAGTAAAATCAAAGGGCTTTCAGATGCTCTGCATGGCTTAAGGAGTTCATACCTGACATTTTCTTGGTGAGGAAGCATTGTATTTTTTTTTCATCTGGCAATGTGCCTGGATAGATGCATGCAAAGGAGGCATTATAATCTACTATGGGGCTGAAAAGGGAGAAGTAGAGAGAGACAATAAATTCCTTAAACCTGGACAATATGCCTTAAGTAACTACTTAGGGAGGAAGATTGCCTAATGATAGTTGATATATTGTGGTTAAAATAGAGTTATTTGTTCCTAAATATACTTAAATCTTGAATGACCTTATCTATTTTAAGAGGGTTATCATACATGGGGTAGATGCAAGGGTGCTGGTGTTTCCCAAAGAGAACAATACTACATTTATTTTCACTAAGCATAAGATCAGAGCTAGGGACAACCTTGCGTAGGGATACCACAATAGCTTTCCTCCAGGCTTCAGTAACATACCCAGTCGAGAGGCTAAAACTAAATAGGTTTACAAGGGAACTGGTGAGACACTGTTTAATGCTAACAAAGTTTCAGTCTGGTATGTTGTCTTGACATATGCAATCAGTGATTTTGGTTTTGGAAAAGGTAATGAGTCTTGTTCTGGGGTAATAATAATGAGCAGTACAGAATGAATGGAAGGATAGAAAGACAGGCTTACTATCACATAGTTGATCACACTTCGTGTGATTGATATATGTGCGAAACTTATTTAGCAGCACCGTAAATACGACTGCCACAATGTCGAACCTTACAATAGTGAGCATTCGCTGTTGTAAGGTTCGACATTGTGGTGCAGATCGCACTATAGTGGGGATCAGGAAATGTACCCTTTCCCTCACTGTAGTGCAATCTCTGAGTTTGTATATATAAGTAGGGGGGTGGGGGGGCCCAGCCCCCCACATGGGGTGGAAGTGTTTTTTTAATGTTGAGCGGAAGTGAGCATTTCAGTAAAGTCGACATTTTCGACATTTCAACTTTATTGAAATGCTTACTTCGGCATTTTTTGTGTTCGGTGTTCTAATTTGCGAACATGTTAGTCGGACAGCTTGATATTCGAACACAGTGGATTCGACTATGTGATAGTAAACAGAAAGAACAACAAGGGGGTGGGAAAGACATTTGAACTATATTTATCTGCTAGTACTTTAGAGCAGTGCTAGTCAAACTGCTGTCTGTGGACCTGTGCCAGTCAGTGCACTGTTTGTTATTAATATGTGCCCATGGCCAGTAAAGCAGTGGGCCCTATGGCTCATTTTTCTACTGTATTTTTTTTTATTAAGTAAAGAAACATTGCTTTATAGTGCTGGACAGGGACGGTGCTTGGTTAAATGAAATGATCTTATAGAGGATAGCCCATTAAATCAACAATTTGCAAGCTTTCAGTTCCTTGCTGAAGTAGAAAACATGCACTTATAAATCAATGAATGGATGGTCACTGTCTGGGGAAGCAGCTAGAATGGATGGTTGCTGGCTGGAGAAGAAACTGCTGGAATGTAAAATAAGTGTTTTCTATCATCATCATTATTATTATTATTATTATTATTATTATAAATCAAGCAAACAGAATAGCTCACAACAATAGTTTAATAAATATAACCACAAGCTTTCACATACAAACACTTTTTCAAGTAATTAAAAAGGCTCTACACTACGCTTCTTGTACACACAATCAATCGATCGATCTAAAGATCACATGATCAGTGTTGTAAATTCCTTTGTTCCAAAATAGGTTTAAGAGGACAAGATTCACTAATTCCAGGTATATTAGTAGCATTAAGTCTACTTATCCATTCATATTCAGAAACCTCATTTATTTATGATATATCCTCTCCTAATACTATTAGGTTATAATACAGCACCAAAAACTTAAAAATATGAGATGCATCATTCAGGTAAACATGTTTAGCTAAAACATTCATAGTCTTCTTCTTCTTTTTTTCACTTTTCTCGGTTAGGGGTCGCTACTGCGGATCACCTGTCCGCTCATGATTGGCAGTGGAGTTTTACAGTGCAGAGTTGCCAGCCCAGCGCCCAACCTTCCACAGAAGGCACACACACACACACACACACACACACACACACACACACTCACACCTAGGGCCAATTTAGAGTGTCCAATCCACCTACAGCATGTCTTTGGGATGTGGGAGGAAACCGGAGCACCCAGAGGAAACCCAAGTGACCACAGGGAGGACATGCAGACTCTGCACAGAAAGCACCCCAGCCAAGGATCGAACCAGGGAACCTCTTGCTGTGAGGCGACAATGCTAACCACTGCACCACCGTGGCAACCCACAGCTAAAGCATTCATAGTGTTTATTTTTAATGTGATATATATATATATATATATATATATATATATATATATATATATATATATATATATATGTATATTGAGCTATTCTGTCCCACCATCTCCTTTTAGTTTTGTACATAAAATGTGTGTATAAGAAGCGTAGTGTGGAGCCTTTTTAATTACTTGAAAAAGTGTTTGTACGTGAAAGCTTGTGGTTATATTTATTTTTATTAAATTATTAAATTATTGTTGTGAACTATTCTGTTTGTTTTATTTATATTGCAGTTTGAACAACTAGTGACTTCCTGAGAGATATTCATTTTACCTGATTATTATTATCCAACAAGGCAGGTGACCAAATGACATATTGGCAGTGGACAGCTTTGCAGACTAGTAAATCATTGAGAGCTGCAATCAATTATACTTTGCAGATGTCCCTCCTTGATTTTGCAGAATGTCCCTGATTTTGTTATATAGTGTTTGTCTGTTCTCATAAAATGTGTGGTTTTCTAGCAAATTGTTAAGGACTGTACCACTAAATAATAGCAGATGTTTGAATTTTAGATTTCATAGCTTCAGAAAATGCATGCAAATGTAAAATGTGCTGTTCTAGCATCTTTTTAAGTATATATGAGCTACATTTAAAATCTTCTTGAATATGAGCCCTTGTCTGTAATTATCTTTTGGCTTTGTCTTTAATGCTTGAGCTAAAAGGTTGAGAATTGTGAGAATAGTTTGTTGGGGTGTGTGTATACCCCTCAACTGTCCATTATTTTACAGAATGTTACTAATCTTTGTCATATTTCTCGTCTGTCCCTTATAAAATGTGTGTGGGTTTTAGCAAATTGTTGTGGATTTAAGTCAGTAAAATCTGTTGCTCTAGCAACATTATAAGTATGTAAGAACACAATACTTTCATAGGGTCATAGGTGAGGGCTAGGCTAGTTGCCCTTGTGGGCCATTTTAAGCCTAGTCAATTTCCTCTGAAAGGTGAAAATCAACCCCTCTACCTTGTTTCTGTGACATAAACACCTTAACCATTATGCCAACTTCCAAACCTAAATTGGAAATCTAGACTAGTGGTCCTTCCTTAACTATAGTGTGTTTGGGAAGCATTGAATTAAAGAGTTTAGAGAAAAGAAGATTAGGAAATAACTATATATGAGAATCAGATAATGTGGGTTAAAAAGGATATTTTTCTCTTTTCTGAAGGATATGCAAAGGAACAGACAGGAATTTTTAGTGAAGGCATAAGATAAGAAAATACTGAACATTGGGCGGGAAATAGGAAGAAGGAAACTCAGTCAAGAATTTATATAGTTGAATAATATATGAAGTTAGAAAAGTTTGTGACAGTGTTATTTTGTGACAGAAATTTAAATATGGACAGGGAATGGAAGACGTCGAGAAGCGGGTGGATAAAGATATAGTTAGGAAATAGGTCAAGATGACACTAAGGAGGGTATTAGGGAATAGCTTATCTTGTAGGGGTCAAGATGACACTAAGGGGGTATTAGGAAATAGCTTATATTTTAGGGGCAGGATACCACTCTGGCTATGTAAACAGTAGCAGTGGACACAGTTACAGGATCTGAGGAAAGAGGTGAGTAAAATGTCTGAAGATGTTGACTGTACAGAACAAATCTTTCATAGTGTGATAAAATTCATCCACAATATTAAAAGAAAGTGCATGCATAGAATTGCAGACAGCCTTGAAAAGCACAGAATACAAGCTGCTGTGGATGAATATGAGCACGTTAATGCACCAATTACTGTAGGAATCATTGAAGGTGTAGAAATAGAAAGACTATTAGAAGAAATTGGGGTTTTGCATGGGAATTATTTTGTATTTAGGATCTGTATGGATAGTTACATTGAGGAAAAGTTTTAGATAATGATTTCTAAATACTACTTGAAAGGCAGATGATATTTCAGATGATATGAAATGAGTATGACATTTCAGTGAAGTCTCAAATAGACTAGTTTGGCAATATAAAACTAAGGTCAGTTGTAATGAATGTTGTGTTTGCAAAGGATAATAAAGTAAGGATGTGTGTTAATCCAGGTGTTCGTGGTCTTATTTATGAAGCTGATAAGATGGTACTTTAGCAGAATGAGAAGTAGACTAAGATGAAATAAGCATTTATCCATACTGAATGCTAGCTTGCGGTGACAAATATAGTGGTACATTAGGGCTTTTTCTGATTAACCAGCCATTTGTTTATCCAGCCTAAGGTCCAGTCCCAGTGAGACTGGATAAGAGGAAGTCTACTGTACTACAATTCTGTACTAATAATTTTTACTTTATCTCTTCTGAGGCAATTTATTACTCCATGTGTGATCTCCAGCTTTTGTCCATGTGCTGTGTTGTACATGGGCTGCATCAACACATCAAAGACCATTTAAGTTCTCACTGTTGTATGTATTTCATTTCTATGTTTTTCCCTCTTCACTTAGTGAATACCAGCCCTCCCATATGCCTCAGCCCATTCATGTATTGTCACTGAAACACAGACAATGATACAAATGAAAACTGACCAATGTAAGTCATTATTTAGACCACTATAAAGGTTGCTCTGCCTGTCCAAAGGACTGGAAGAAGAGGGCTACTATCACCAGCAGTCTTCTCTTCCCTTAGCCCCAACTGCTGCTATGTCTCCTAGCTTGTCAGAGGGCTCTTCAATAAGCCCTAAACCTTCCCAAAGGTGATTAATAGCAGAAGCCACATCATCGCAGAGGGGTTTTACATATTATCCATGTGGTGCATTTTACCACACATGTGCTAATGGAGGCTACCATTACTGTCTTAGCAGTGGCATGCTTATGCCCCCTGTCATGGTCATTTTCAGTGCTATGAAAGCTTCCACTTCCATAAGGTGATCAGCCAACTGGAACCACCTCTCACTTCCCCCAGGATGGGGAGCCAGTATCAGCTTCCTACTACTATCTTTCCCAGCTCTTAGGCTGCTAACTCAACTTGAATCATCTGAGTCACAGAGCTTTCCATTCACTGTTCCATTCATGGAACAAAACAAAATGTGTTGAACTATGATCTATGAATAAGTGTTTCATTATCAACCCACCAAGGAAATGTAATAGTTGGATTCAGAATGGTAATTCTCCTAAATTATTTGCTAGAATATTTTGTATAATATATGAGGAACAGTTGGAGACTAGTAAAATAAAATCCCTTTCATAAACAAAAAGATGCATTGTATTTTAAGTGGTTCAAAAATGCACCATCAAAATGAACTTTTTATCCCTGATAGTGACCTTCACTGTCATGATACTATATCTATATTGATTCGGTAGGGTCAGACTCGGAATGTTTCGGCTACCTCACAAAGGACTATTGCAGTATAATTAACAACATTCATCAAGAATGGTGTGCTAGAACTGACTGCCAGAGACAATGGCATACGGTTTAATTAGATAGAATTAAAACCTTTTACAAAGATGAATGAATAGCATAAAAGTCATAATATTTGTTCCCTGTCATCTAGTTGTAAAATGGTTAGCAGAAAGTTTTTACACAAATGTTCAAGAATGCAGCCAGTGCTTTAAAGATACCACTGCAGCTCAAACAGATAATTTCTATTAACATATGAAAGCTCAATGCATAATTCTTATGACTGTACACTAGCATTGATATTTATGAACAAGACCTTGAAGTAAACAACCTTCTGAAACTTTAAAAATGGAGAGCACTACATAAAAATTTTGGCACATGAATGGAAGGCCATGCAGAAGTTTATTTGATAGGACAGTGTGTGGTTATAGAACTTAAAAGTGAAAACCAGATCAAAGAGTTGTAATATCTGGGTACTGGATACATATCAATATTCTGGAAGCGAATATATGGTTGAATTCCGACAGACAGACGTGATTAGAGCCATATCCAAAGATGGATGGGTGAATGGAGCATGTCACAAGATGGATGACTGCAGCTATTTCTGAAGTGGATTGGGTGACCTAGCAAATACCAAAGATGGATGTGTGGTCACAGCCAACCTTAAGGATGGATGTGTGACCATAGTCAGTCCCAAAGATAGATACATAGTCACAGCCAATCCCCAAGATGGATGTTTTTTCACAACCAATCCCAAAGATGGATGGATGATCAGTATCAAACCCCTAGATGAAAGCATGATGAGAACCCAAGGAAGAGTTGATGGCCACAGATATATGACTAAACTGATGGATTTATTTAAACTATACTGACAAAAATGAGGAATGATTACAGCCATGTACTTAGAATAAGGGGTAATCAGAAATATACCATCAAACTGAGGTACAGCAAGCCTACGCTTCTCAAGAAGGATTACTGGCAGGCAAAATATGCTATAATGAATGGGTAATAATTCAGTTTTGCCAAGGTGTAAACAGTGAAATGCTAAATCAGCAGAGTACTTGACTTGGGATTCAATTCTTGGACCTGATTAGGTCCCTGCTAATAGTCCAGAGTGGTATCAGAGGTGCCATCCATAGTAGCTGAGTAGATATCCCCTTAGAGACTAAGCTTGTGAAGTGGCCAAGAGTGTTATCAACTAGAAAAAAAAGTATCATTAAAATGAATATCAATGTCAAATATCAATGTATAACATTTTGTAGTAAGATAATGCCATACAATTATCATAATGTATGTTCTGTGTGTCAAGACATTACAAATTATGCAGGTTATTGTGGACAGCTGCAACTAGCAATCATTTGCAGTATGTTAAAGTAATTTAGTAATAAAATAAAGTATCAGAAAAGTACAGGCATATTCAGTATTAAACGTAATTATGAAACAGTAACATTTATAAATAAAAACAGTTCCATCTTGGCTAGATAAGTGATAGCCCCATCATGCCTAGATGAAGTATTCCTCCTGGATAATTAAGTTATGAAAAAGAGTACCACATGTGTGCAAATTCATGTGAAAACATAAACCCTTGCACCCATGCCATGATAATACTTAACCTTGCAAAAAATGGATGTGAAGAATCAGAGTTTCTCTCCTTACATTTCCATAAAGGTTAGAATATGGGCAGAACTCACACACAATGCCCTATTGAAGAAAAAATGTTCCCCAATAAGGTATAGGATGTACCCAGAGAGCCCAGCATCAAGTCTGCAGCTTCACAGCAGCATACAAAACCATCATGAAGAAGAGGATGAGAAAAAAATGGAATGGCCACCATGTTGTTGACACTAAACATGGCAGTCTAGCAAGCGTAACTAAAACAAGTAAATAAAAAGAAAACAAATGAATAAGGTTATAAAAAGTTGCTGTTTTACTTTCACTTTAGTGAGAGTATGGAAAAATTACAAACAAGAAATTAAGTTACATGTATGTGTGCTTGTATGTGTATGAAAGAGAGAGGGGAAGTAAGTGCACATACTTCTCCACTTCTTTGGTCAAGTTTTCTGTACAAAGCTAATCGTAAACAATGAGGTTCTATGACACCAAATTGTGGACAATATTTGTATATTATGTTAATTCACTTAAAAAGATGCAAACAGCAAGAGGCTTTGCATCAACATGCTTTTTCTGAACTATAAAAAGAAGTGTGAAATTATACTGTAACGATTTGCTGACTGACTGTACTCCAAGCAAAAAATCAAACATTCCTCAATGGACAGAGCAAAAATATGAAAAAAAAACAGGAACGTTCTGCAAAATCAATGACAGCTGACTGGCTTGTGTGTGTGTGTGTGTGTGTGTGTGTGTGTGGGGGGTTAGGGGAGAATTGCACTGTTTTGCACTGTATTTTTTCATTCATTTAATCACAATGAGATCTTTGAATTAACTGACTTAAATGCTGAGCATGTGTCTATATGTTTCTCTAAATGTGTGTGTGTGTGTGTGTGTGTGTGTGTGTGTGTGTGTGTGTCTGTGCATATGACTTTCTGTTTATGTGTACATGTATATGAGGGTATATATGTAATTGACAATTTGTGTGCATATACAGATATTATTAAATACTCCAATTAACATTTCAGAGTTGGAATAGGCTAAGCTGTTAAAGGATGTATTTTACATTCAAAATATAAAAATGTATAGACTATTAATAAAGCAAATATAAAACAACTTAACAGATAGACCATTCCTATCATTACTGTCATTATTTCTGTTATTCACATTTGTGAAGCAAGCAATAATGCCTTACAATATAGGCATTACTAGGGAAATAACACAGCCTTTCCACATACAGTGTCTGGGTGGTCCATTATTGCTCAATAACGTTCATCCTGAGAGTATTATTGCTTCACAAATAGGGATAACAAAAATAATGATAGCAATACTAGTGTAAAGCAGTGAGATTTTTACACTGCAGGAAAACCTCACTCATCCATGCATGGAACTTGTGACTTGGCATCTAAATTATTTCTGATCATTTGGGACTGTCAGTAAATGCAGCCTATGTATTGTGTCTAGGATCTAATAAAGGAAATAACTGGTACTGGGGTTTTAGAAGCAAGTTTCGTGATAACTGGCCATGCCCCCAAAGTACCAGATATGTTTACAGTTCACAGGTAAGTGTTAGGCTAGCTGCCGTTGTGAGCCAGTTTAAGCCTAGCAATTTCCTTCTCAAAGATAAGAATCAAACCCTGTACTTTGTGACTGTGAGGTAAACACCATAACCGTTACACCATTATACCACACTCAGGTCCCCATATATTCCATTTATGCATTTTGATTTTTCTTTATGTTGCTGTTTCCATTCATTTCAATGACCTGAGTTTTGCATTTTGTCTGATCCTGATATGCAAATGTAGTAATATCCTCTGGTTTTATGATTGTGAGGATGTATATTGCTATCAAATTATTTTATATAAAATTTCTCTTTCAGTCTGTTTCAGAATAGGTGCATAAAAAAGAGAGTGTTTTTTCTGAGTTACGTTTTCTGAATATTTGGTACTTTTTTTATTTGTCAGCATTTTGCTTTTGAAGTATTATATACTATATGCAACACTGTTTTTTTTTTTTTGTTTTTTTTTTTTATAGTCTCAGTTTTCCTACATTATGATTAGGTAATTTTTAGGCATTGTTATTTCTATTTTTTCTTATTATTTCTTATAGTTTTTTTATTGCTATATTTATTTTTTCTGAGTCCAGTTTAGATCGGGAATGCTAGGCTGCTTGGTATTGTTTTGCCATTGTAGTGAACAGGAGACTGAAATTTTTTGTGCATTTTTGGTTTTGTGGATGGATTTAGTGTTTTTAGGGTGTTTCATATTTAGTTTTGTCTTCAGTTATAGTCTATGGAAAATAGATCTGGGTTGATTAGTTTACTTTTGTGATCCTTATATATATACTCATAGATATTTTTGGATGTTTCTGCATGATATAATCGGGTCTATATTAGAAGATCGAATGATTCGGTGATCGAACACCTAAGCATCGATCTTCTAATATCGAACCTAAGAATATCGAACCCCCCAGGGAAATGCACATCAGCCTGTAAAAAAAAAAAAAAAAAAACTTTACATACAAACTAAGTGGGTGTCTTCACCCCCCCCCCACACCCCCCCTAAGTAAATATACCAACTCCAAGATCGCTCAACAGTACGGAAATGGCAAAATCCAGTGAACGGCTAAGGGAAAGCTTTCCCTGAGTTAAATTGTCCGTTCGCCATTTTTGCTTTTGATATTAGAAGATTTATGTTTAGGTGTTCGATCACCTAAACATTCGATCTTCTAATATAGACCCGATATAATCAACCTATAGATATTTTAATATTTACACATTGTATTAGATATGTATTTATTTTACAAGTCCTAGGTGAGGATAAATATAAATATTTTGCAGGCAAATATAAATATTTATGCAGTGTTTATTTTTAAGCTGACAGGGCATGAAGGCTGTTGGCTGATCACAGACATACACCTTGAGTTTCTGCAATATTTTTGGCTTGTTTTGTTTTTGTAGTGGGAAGCTTTTAAACAGCACTGCAGAAAGGCTAATTAGATTTATATTGGTTCATAGGTCAGTACTAGGCTAACTGCCCTTGTGGGCCATTTTAAGCCTAACTAATTATCCTATTTGAGAATCAAACATTGCACCTTGTGTTTGTAAGGCAAGTACCTTAACCATTATGCCAAACCTAAACCTAAAATCAGAGTTGTGTTTTGGAGAGTTCAGTTCAGACTGGACTATGCAGGACACCACCAGTTACTGAGTTGTGCAAAGGTATAAAACATTGGGCAAACAAAAAGAACTGTATTTATGAGTATTTTGTGTTGGGAATACTGCCTCTGCTTAAAACATATGCCTTGGAAATCTTAAGGACCATGACTAGATGTCAAGAGTAAAATGTTTTCTTCCAAAGTGGCACTGAAGGTAAAAGCCAAAAAGTAAGATTATGTTTCTTTAGCTTTTATGTAAAGTCTGAAATAAGGCCATGCTTTGTTACTGTCTAGCCTGCTAGTAAGACTTTCCTTTATGATTATTTTTTCAAAGCTTGCATCAAGTTATATTGAAGCAGTTGTCTGCTCTGTGAACTGTTGGTGTAAAACTGAATAAGAAAGAAGACTGCTACCTTTGTTTTATTTAAAGCTGCATTGAACCATTGATGCTACTTTCAAACTTAAACAAAAGACAACCTTTAGCTGTGATGCAGCTGTCTGCTAGTCAACAATTTTATGAATCCCCAGTGAGGTTTTCCAGTGTTAAAGAACTTGCTGTGCTTTGCTGAATGGAGAAATCATTTACTTCATCATTTAATGCTGAACTTAAGCACATAATTTTTACATGTTAAACCCACCCTCATAACTGGAGTTAAAACAATCGGTGCTGGACTTAATAACATTCTGAATTAAAGTGTGCTCAAACAAACACATTGTTCTAGTAGGTAAAGTATATGTGCATTACATGTAATTCTTTACAAACAGCATGTTAAGTAGATCTCCCTGCTGCTTTATTGGGTGCACATGGAAATAACCATCCCTTGTGTATATAACTAAGACAGGTGAAAGAATAGAATTATGTAGACCGGTCTATATGCATGCATGTAGAAGCGCACACTTGTCTGTAATACCACTCTTTTAGTTTCAGAAACAAGTAAAGACATATGAAACTGTTCTCCAAAATTATTTGTTATTATTATATAGTCATGCATCACAGAGGACTCACTTAGTCACAATTTTTGTCAGACATTTCTACCTACTTCCCTAGCAGAAAGGGAATATGATCAATAAAGGGGGGACCAGATTAGAGAACACTTGTTCCAAGATCTCAGTACACACACAGAGCTTAATTTATCTTTATTTTGCCTGAAGAATAATACCTTCTTGGTTTCATACATGTACTTTATCTCCAGGCATATCATTTCTCATCTTGTTATTTCAGCAAATATCTTTTTCTGAGCTAGTAGGATTTTTTTTCCTGGATATTAGCTTATACATTTGGTAGAAGCAAGTCAAATTCTGATCTAAGTTTTGCACCTTACAGTTGTGTCCTGGGAGTTACTTTTTCCCCTTTTTCAGGAAGTATGGTCTCTCATGAACCGGTGTGATTCGATCCAACAAGCTCCGCCTCCCAGGATGCTAGGATTACAGGCGGACGTTTTTATGAATCAAGCATTTCTGCATGAGACAAACCTGTTGTCATCTGCAGTATAATTCTTGAAGCTAAATAACAATCTTAACAGTTTTGTTTGCACACCCTCATCTTACATTTTCCTCCTTCTTTCATTAAAGTCTGTACAGCACTTTCTGAAAAGCTAGTAGATTTTTATTATTTATTTATTTATTTATTTATTTTACATTTGTTTACCGGGTTAGTCCAACTGGATACATATCCATTTTCAGTGGAGACCTGGGGAGAAAAGCTCCGCATTAAAAACAGGACTTTGACTTGCATACAGATAAATTCGTAATAATGCTATTGGTTAGAGACACAGAAATAAGCATACCCATTGCAGGTTAGAGACCCAGGGAGAAAAGCTCCATATTAAAAAAAAATAAGACTTTGTTATGCATATATGGATACAATCTTTCTAAAATAAATAAATTGCTTGATAACATAATAGTGAGAGGTGACATTTTAAGCAGGGCATAGGTAAAATAGTCGAGTGATGTAAAGGAAAGTGGAGTTGGGCTGTTCCAGACGGTATAGAGGAAAAAGATAATAGGCTCAGAGGAGAAGGATGAAATTATAGTCCCATAAAACTCACATAGAGATTATGAGGGGAAGGCAGTCAGAGGAACTGGAGATGTTATAAACATGTAAATGTAGGGATCTTAGTGGAAAATAGAGCTGAGGGAGAGGGCAATAGGAAACGACAAGGGGTGATAGTGGACTTATTTGGACTAGTCCGGTTTAGTGCAAGGACATAGCCAATGAGCTTTTAGGAATTTTTTAAGATTACTTTTGAACTGGTTGAGAGAGGTAGTTAGTTTTAGGTTATTAGGAAGGGAATTCCATAGTTTTCCAATGGAGTTGGCATATAGAGCGTCTCCACCTAAATTGTTAGATTTGATAGTTTGTATCAGGACACTATGTGAAGATCGGAGGCAGCTAAGATTGGTGTAGGGGGTAAAGAGTTGGTTCAGTGAGAGGGGTTTCTCTGGTTCTTTAATTATTTTGAATGCTTCTGTAAGTTGGTTACGTTTGAGAAGATTGGGGAGTTCTAACCAGTCAAGTTTCTTTAGGTTAATACAATGGTGAGTACGATACGGTTCACCTGTAACAAATTTGGCAATATGGTTGTAAGCGATAGAGAGTTTGTTAAGCTCGGTTTTATTTAGGAAGGAGAGTACTGGAGAGGCATATATTAGAGAGGAGAGGAGGTGTGTCCGTGCTATGGTTAGTTTGGTGTTGGGAGTTAAAAAGTTTTTAATTCTGTACATGGAACCAAGTTTCTTGTTTACTGTCTTTATTGTTTGACTGATATGCAAGTCAAATTTGAGTTTGTGATCTATAATGACGCCTAGTAGTTTGGTGTTGGTAACAGGCTCTATGATGGTGCCATTAGTGGACTGAACATAGAAGGTCATATTATTAATGAGAGAGGGGTGTTGCCCTAAGGAAGTGGTTGAGGAGGGGAAAATTAATAGTAGGTTGGTTTTTGTTGGATTCACCTGAGTATTTCTGATGCCATTTGATTTTGTTGGATTGTTGGTAAACAAATGTAAAATAAATAAATAAATAAAATAAAATATATGTTACCCCTAATTAGAACAACTGGGATCATACCATAGATAATTTGAGGGGACCCATGCATAAGATAAAGCAATTAGGAGCTGCATCTGTTCATTAGTAGTACAGGGGGGCTATCTTGGAGTAAATTTTCTGTTTCCCACCCATAGATCTAAGTTGTGCTTCAAACTGGACAAGAGTGAACTTTATTTTATGTGGAAGGGGAGTTTGTTCCACATCAGAGGTGTCATATGTGAAATATGCCCAAACCTCCAAACCATTATGTTGATGTTGCAGAAGAGGTTTAGATCCCTGGACTGAGTATTTCTGATGCCATTTGATTTGCTGATTAAATCCATCAGTAATGGGTCAGAGGATGCCTTGTACTCCAGATACAGGTCACCTCTTAGCAGTCTGTGGGATACCTAGTATAGTGACAGGACTTTGAGTTGGTCTATGTAGGACATGTTGTTTAGGCCTTGTATTCTTTTAGTAAAGTATCTCTGTAGGCATTCCAGTTGTTGCATGTGCCTGAATAGATAAATCCCAAAGGGGCATTATTTTCAATTATTGGCCTAATAAGGGCAGAGTTAATGGGGACAATGACATGCCTAGATCTAGATACAATCCCTTTGTTTATAAACTGTGCAATATAGAAGGACTTTCTTACAACAGACATATGTTCGTCAAACGTTATATCATTGTACCCATAAGTTTTCAAATCCTGAACAACTAGGTTAACTCTAAGGGGCATATTGTCGATGTGGTAGCTCTCTGGGGGTAGATGACTTCCCAAAGGATACAGTACTCACCCGGTCAAAAGAGTTGGTGAGCTGTTTCATAGATAAGCATAGCACAATAAATAAGGAAACATAAGGATATTCTTATATATACTTAATAGCACTTTCCAGTGTGACACTTTTGGTGACCCATTTACAGAACACGTTTCTTTTCATTAAACACAGCAGTCATGGTTTATAATCTCTATTTACGGTAAAAACATGATCATACATATTTATGAAATCTGATGTTGCGAAGCTTCTGGCTAGTAGTCCATTTGTAGTTATCTTCACATCAGGTATGAACATAAGGCACAAAAAATGAAATGGATTTACAGTAGCATCAGACACTATGTGTGAAAGCATATGTCCTACACTAAGGGGTGAAACAACATAGCACAGAATTAGCTCTCCATCAGCTAAATTAAAACAAACATCACCAGATCTTGTAGAAATCACCTTCACAGTTTTTGCCTTTGTAAAATAGGTTTTTCACAACACCAGTGCTGGACTTTGGAAAATGCCAACTAGAAGTGGTGTGAACAAAATCACAGTCCATTACAAAGCTTCTAAAAATGGCACTGACAAAATGCAGACCACTGTCACCAAAAATTTCTGCTGGAATACTTTGCTTAGATCAAACACTCCTCATGCAGATGATAACATTTTCCATGGTTGTTGAACTTGCACACTTTTAAATACAAAAAATATTAATTAGTCAATATGAGAAAATTTAGGTTATCACAAATGAAAATGTTATTACCTGCTTTGGACAAGGCCATTATGGTATGCATTATGGAATTAATGTCTCACTAGGATTACTCGATAATTATCAAAGACATGTTGGTAGTACCTCTGTAATGTTTTTGTTTATTCTTGGCCTGTACATTACTTTCTGCGTTATTCATTTCCATTTTTCCATTCTGATGTGTCTTTTACAGATTTTTCTTAGCCTTTCTCTGCTACTTTACTTTGGTATTACAATTTTATTGTCTGAATGCATAATGTCATTAATGTCAGGTTTGCCTACTCTACAGTTAAAGGACTGTTGTACAGTTGAAATACATTTCTACTTAACAGTACACTATCTATGTGAAACTGCATATTTACCTGTTTCAGCATGTCATCTCTTCCCATTCCCAAACCAACATTTCACTGGTGCTATATCTTAACCCTGTGCTCCCACTTCTACTGTCCATGGGTAGCCCTATAGCTCTTTTCTGGCAATACCACATATCCCTTCACTGGTTTAAGTGCATTGATTTCTTAGAAAGTTGGCCTTGTAGCATATATCATAAGATTTGATGCAATGGGGATCAGAGGACAGGATAGTTGGTGGCATCATGCTGAGTTAAGTGATCATCTTGCCAGGAAGGAGGAGAGATAGTCAATGATGTCAGCATGCCTGATGCCTACATCTGCCTGCCATACATAGGACATTAAGTCACTCTAAACTTAGTCTACAGTTAGGCTGTGATGCACTTGGCTTCAACCAGAGGTTGCACAGGCAATTATTTACTACTCTTCCCCTTGGGACAGCAAAGTTAGCCATCAATGTCTTCACCCAATCCCCCTTAGCCAACTCTACCTATGGCAGCAGCCCATTCCCAAACTCAGGTAATCAGTTTTACACATGCTCGCCTTGCTTCTGTGTGATTGGGCCAGCATAGCATATAATCATTTTAAATCTCCTTATGAATTGGCTGCATTTTTATGTCTGTAGCAACAGTGATACATTAATCAAATCCACAAATGTTTGAACCTCTACATCTATTATATGTGGTGATAATATACTCAATGGCGGACACTACTGGTCTCCCACCTTTACTGGAAGCTATGGATGAACTTCAACAGTCTCTTTGTCTGTAAACTCACTAACAGCTAATAAACCTATTTTATGATTATATTAAGGCTTCTAATCCAGCTCTCAGTAGTATATCTACAATACACATCAACGTTCCAAGAACGTATGTTGCATTCAGAGCATAATATAATAGTTTAGTCATAATTCTTCACCTTCTGTACTAACAGTGATTTTCTACACTGTCCTGACACAGATGGAAACTCTCTGATACAAACATGAGGTTGTGAAATTCCTCTTCAATTTCCATGCCTGGTTTCTGCATCTATAGTGACGAGAGATACATATGTCAGTAGTTGCCTGCTATTGTCTTATTTCAGAAGCAAAATAGTTTCAACGTCTGCTCAAGATGTTTGAGCTTAAATTTTGTTGATTATTGGTGGATTAAAAAATACAGACTATATTCTGTAATAAATACATTCTTCAGATTTTGTTAAGCTGTTGACTATTTCTTCTGAGAGGTTCAGTATAGCATTTTTCAGTTAATCACTCCCTTCAGCTTCTGCACACCATTCTTGTCTTGTGACCTTTACATGCTTTCAGTAGCTGACATTTTCATTTTATCAGTCAGGACATCCTTAATGCTAATTACCTCATTCACAAAAGGCAACTGTGCCACCTAGCATGCATGCATTGTTTTTCAGATTCAGATTTGCTTTAGATGAAGCTTTTGGCAGCTTTCTGAGTCTAGCATTGAGACTGATCTTCTTTTGCATCGAAAATAACTGCATCTTCTTTTGCTGTGACAGTGCCCTCAATGTATTCCTGAATCATGTGAATGGTTTTATGGTATTCTGGTGGGATAGAGGTTATTTCAAAAGGAAGTCACAGGAACTGATATCTGGCAAATTGTAAGTTTAAAGTTCTTGGCATTAGCAAACTATGACATTATGTTTTCCCAAGGATCCAACCATTTTTTTTTCCAACTTTCTCATTTTCAGGTTTTTTTATACCACTAAGCTCTGTTTTCAGTAGTATAGCAAATAAGACCTACCTATATCATTGACTGTGAGGCAACATATAGTTATCACCCCTGAAAGCATACTTCCCTAAGAAATTAAAAAGACATTTACAGAAGTCACTGTTTTCTTTCACCGGTTCATTATATTCAGATTTAAGCTGGTTATCACTGACTATGTCTGCCTCCACCAGATGCAGTCTGTCACATCAGTGAAGTCAGCACTGTTCACGCTTCATTTGATATCACAACAGAAACAAATGTGTGGACAATATTATTATTATAGGTCACTTTTGCCATATATATTTTTTAAATGGAACACTATACTAACAACAGCTAACCAGTCATCTATACAGTTGTAGCATATAAATCTGGGCTTAAACAAATTCCCTGAAGTCATATTTCCTTGTGCACCACTTTAAAATGAACAGTGTTATCATTTACATGATTTTGTGACAATGTACCCACTTAAAAATCCCTAACCTTATGCAAAAAAATTAAAAATCTGGCAATTTATCTCCAGCCTCAGATTTAATTAAGTTAATTTCTTTCTCATGAATTAGCCTTAATATTCTAAGAAAATCAGACAAGGTTGACTAATCACTATGCATTCACTTTCTAGTAATGGTTTTCCTAGCACTAGCTAATATGATCTACAATAATGGATAATGACATTTTTAACTATTAATGGCAAATGGTTATTATAAAGAACCAAATTTCTAGAAAGATGAAAATTATCAGACCAGATAATTTGAGGAAATTCTTCAATTTCTTTCCAAAAATGTTAACGTTTTGAACAGCGGTATGTAATATATTGCTAATTTGGTTTAACATCTGAACTACATCTCATACATTTGAATTTACTATTTCTAGCAATCTTGTTTTATTTATTTGGTGTAAAGAAGGTTCTATGAATAACCTTCTATATATTTTTTTTCTGAAAGATAGACATTTTAGTTAAATTAAATAATTAGAAAATCCAAATTTGTTCTTTATTTTATAACTATCTTTAAAATATTACTTTATTTTATACTTTTGACAAGTCCTGTTTGAAGTCTTGACATACTTTGCATATCCTTATTGGATATTTATTTTATTTTAGATGTTTAAAAAGGGAATATATAGAACATCTTTATGTTTTAACTCTGAAATGATCTAATACTTCACTGTATTATTGCTTGTTTATGACAATTATAAAGTCACTTTAATTGTACTGTCTTTAACATACAATCAATAAAAAAAGATTATAAAAAACTCCATTCTATTTGTTGTTACATTATTCACATGAGTTTTTCAGTATGGTTATTCATACATTTGTTTTAGATCTTAGGGTTTTATATGTCTAATACTACAGGCTACTTTTCAGCAATGACATTGGCACAGAGAGTAACAACTGAAAATATCACAAACGGATGCAGTAGTACTAGTACATAAAATTCAAATAGTAAAATTACAGTCCTTTGCAATCAAATTATACAAATGCAAATGTTTAACAGTAAAAAAAAAACACTTGAATATTTAGTGATGTATGGTCACATAAATAATGCAATGAAGGTTATATTCTGTCAGATGCATTAGTACTGAAAATGGGTCTATGATGACTTTAAATGTTTTCTGTTTATATGAATGAAATTAAAAACATTACATTCTCATCTGCCACTATCCAGCTTCAGACTTCTTGTCTGTATTGATAATATTCATGGTATTAGCTTATAAAGGAAAACCGAGGACAGAAATAGTGTACTGCGCAGAGTGGTACCACCCAAACACGAGGTAAAGAACATATCTAAACCTTATTTTTAGTATTTAAAATTCTTTGGCCATCAGACAGTGAGTACTGATGTATCATACATTGCATGACAGGCAGATGTAAACGTAAGAGCGATACAAAAGAGAAGTATTAGAAAAGGATTTCAATTTGTCACTTGATGAAGATGGAAATGAACCGATGAGTGACTCAGTTTAAAATAAGTAAATACATTGGTGTACGACACATACCTATGACTCATATAGGGTTGTATAGAGTATTAACCAAACTCTAGAGCATTTCTGATGACTTATAACACTGACACAACGTACAAGTAGTAAGAGAAGCATTGTATATAGGAATGGGCTCAAATTAGACACTAGGCTTGATTTCAATAATGATTTATTAAATAAAAATTAGAAAGTGTCTTACATGTCGTGTAGGAGAATGTTTTCACAGTAGACATTACTCTGGATGTTAGAGAACTGGACTTGTAAACTGTTTTAGGTAGAAGGTAAAGACAAAATATTTAATTTGTGACATGTCAAAATAATTATTTACCATGCTTCTTGTGTCTCCAGAACTTACTCTATGGGGCATGTGAGCCAAAGGTTAGCTATGCGAATTTAAGAACTTTCTTACGTAATATGAGTAAATAAAATGATAATGCTTTGAACAAAAAATTTCTTTAAAAATAAATTTTCATTTATATTTAGGGAGAAGGAACATCTATTTTCTAATGTAATGTGTAGTAACCTGGTCCTATTTTTAAGCAAATGATGATATGTTTGGCTCTTTTTTGTCTTATGGGAGTATTTATTTATTTTTAACTGGGTAGATGGAATGGTGCAAGGACCCTTTTCAGCCATGACCCAGACCACAAGGCAGAAATAGTAAAAAATGTACCACTGTTTAAAGACAATACAACCATTCTGAAGTATGGAGGTAGTAGGATTAACACAAAAGTAGCATAAAAGAAGACAAAATAATTGCTCGACTAATACGTATGTGGTGTGCAACACAATTAAAAATGAGATTTCAACATCCAGAAATATTTAAAGAGAAAAAGTGATTTATATTGACAGCAATGTCTACATCAGGGAAAAGATATTTACAATATGTACAAACATTTAAAGGCAGTGAACAAAGAAACAGATACTGGTAAAATATAGGCAATGCAAAAAAAAATAGAATATCATCACATCTGATATTAGACTATTTCTTATCAATGAAAAAGGAACAGTTAGATTTTTTAAGTAGAGATTATTTTTTATCTAAAAAATAGGAAGTTTATTAAAATATTTGATTCATGATCAGCTTTGTATAAAAGAGGAATTCTTTAAAGAAAGGAAAAGAATGTTGCCTTTTTTGTGATGGGTTCTGTAGTTGTGTGTTAAACTTCCAAATAAACAGATGGCATAGCACTTATAAAATTGTTTCTATGCTACCCTAATGGCACTTTTTGATAAACAACATTGCATAATGGCAGTTTGTTTTATTGAAATAAATGAATTAAAATGAAAGACTTACAACTGATGTCAAATGAAAGATGTGTATCAATTTCCTGAAAATATTGTACATGTTATGGTGAGATGTTATGGTGAGAGTCAGATTTATTATTGTAGGTTTTTACTGAAGCTTTTGACAGTTTACCAGAATGTGTATGCATGAGAATGAATGGAGAAATGTGAACAAGCTTTTTGGATAGCAAAAGGTTTATTGACATCATGTGCGTTGCCACATCAAAGTTACGCTTTTCTAGAACATTAATAGCCAAGTATGAATAGGCCCACCAAGGTGTTTTCAAGGTCAGGGACAGTACTCACCTCAAGAGGACAAAGGCTGTGGCAGAACATTGTTACACGTATGTGACAACGTACTTCAAAATGCAGCAGACCTTTCTACCAAAGCAACATCAGCAATTCTGTTATAAAGCAAAACATGATGACAAGACTGGATCAGCTGATATCAGACATCTAGTTGCATATCCATATACGTATGACCAACTAGACCACTACCCACAGATGGACAGACATCAACAAATAGATTGATACCCACAGATGTATGGAAGACCAAACTGCTACTCACAGAAGGATGGAAGACCAGCATAATACCTAAAGAAGTAAGGATGACCAGATTAATAACTGTGGACAGATAGCTGACCTGAATAATATTCAAGGGCAGATCGATGACCAGGTCAGTGTTGGTAGAAAGATGGATAATCAGACATATACAACAAGAAGGATGGATGTCTGGAGCCTTATCCTGAGAAGAATGGATAAATGTAACTATACGTCAGTCATAATGGACAACACAATGCATACCTCCTAAAGGACTGCAAACACCATCATACCAAAACAGATGGATGTGCTACTGTATAAAAGGAAAGCTAATAAGGCTGAACTATTTGACTACTTCTGATAAGTTTATCAAGCTACATAGGAAAATTATTTGAACATGGCATGTTGGATATAATTCTAAATAATTAAACAGTTTAGCATTGTTAATGATGCGCAGTCTGTGCATGTCTAAAATCATTCAACACATTAGCAATGTATAGCAATACAAAAAAGGCAATGTATAAACAGATACCTCGTACTTAGATTTAAGCAAAGTATTTAAGGTGTGGCAGAATAAATGGGTCTAATTCAGTTAGCTGGCATACTAAATTATTGAAACAGAAATGTCTGAGGCCACATGATCAGCAATTTAGTTCGTTGACCACTTTGGTTGAGATTGTGGTACAGTGGGTATAGGGGAATGTACCTTTTCTCCACTGTAGTGTGATATCAGAGTTGGTATACATAATTAGCAGGGGGTATGGGGTGCCCCCCAGCAAAAACATTGTTTTGTATTGCTTGCAGGTGTTATTTGGGTTGTCCACATTATCAATGAACTAAACTGTCAGTCATGTGGTCTTGATCATGTCAGTATCAAAAGTTTAGTACATCAACCAACTGAACTAGATCCGAATAAACTCATAATGAAACCATAACTAACGAAAATTTATACATATATTTCAAAATGGGCATCCAGCTTGAAAACAGGAAATAGCAAGGGAAAATAAACAGATGGGAACAGCAACAGAAATTAAAATGTGAGTTCCATAAGTCTTCAACCAGACAGAAAAAATCCTGAACTCTGTGCCCACAGACCACCTACCTGGGGACTGATCCACCTTGCTTAAGGTTAAGACCTGAAAACTGTATTTAAATTATATATACTGTATTTTTGCGCCCTGGGTCTAAGGGCACCTCTAGTTTGTACCCCATAGCCTTCTGGCTCCCTCTAAAAACTAAACCCAATGAACTGCCCTAGCATTCTAGAATACTAATACTTAACCCAAATTAATCTCTGCACATAGTATTTTCCCTAGACTCTCCCCCACTATACAGTTTAAAACCTATGCACCATTTCAACTAAAAATCAGGTTAAGAATATAGTTTCACTTTAAACTTATATTTTATTTAAAAAAATAAATAAATAATGCAGAAATAAGTAAACATATTTTTATTTAACACAATTACTTACCTTAGCCTACCACTTCTTTGAATGTGTTAGCCCTGCTCAGCTCGCCCTCATTGCGTTCTGGCTCGCTCCACACCTCTCCTTGCCCCCAATTTCCACCCAGCCCAGTACCCCTACATTTATAGGTAATTAGCCACACCCCTATTACTACAGTTTATCAACTTTTCCATCTTTACTCCCTCCCTCCTGACCTTACTCCCTATCAGCTTTCAGCTATCATTACCACTCCACCCACCTTACTTCCTTTTATACTTATCATCTAATCTTCTTCTGTTCTCCTATTTAACAATAGTTAGCAACCACCTAATTACTTACTGCCATAATGTTATACTACTCCTTACTACCCACCCTCCTTGCAGCCTATGTCCCTACTTTGTATGAAAACCAACAGCTTACTGGGTATCAGTTCCCTGTAGGGCACACTACGCCCCTAGCTGAAAAACTACCCACCTTCAGTTATACATTAAACCAGGGACACAATTCAACATCATTCTCACTCTTACAGTGTAATAACCCCCAGCACATCAGTACTAAATCCAAATTATATGACAAACTTTTAAACAAACTCAAGAGGCTTATTGCTGAGTACAGACTTAGCCTTATACTCAGTGGAGACATATACCCTAGCCCAGGCCCAACTACCCCCTACTCACCTTCTTCTAACTGTTTCTTAAACCACAAGAATGTAATCAGTAGATCAATTAACTCCCTCTTGGTATGTCATCTTAATATTAGGAGTATTAACAATAAGGTACATGAACTGCATGCCCTCCTAGCTGTCTATTTCCCTGAGATACTATGTCTATCTCAGACCTGGCTAAAGCCTTCCACTACTGACAATGAAATTCTACCGCCTGGGTACAATCTACACAGGCTGGATTGGGCTACCAGGAAAGGGGGGGAGTAGCTGTTCTCTATAAATCTGAGCTGAATGGGACCACAGAAGTAATTCAACCACTTCAGATCAATGACTCAGAAATACTAGCTACCAAATTTCAGCTCAACAAAAATAAAAGCATTAACATCATTTTACATGTACATTCCCCCAGGTAACAAAGTAGCCACACTTGAAGGCACTCTTCACTGGCTATCCTCTCACTACCGCCATGAAACCCTAGTCCTGGGAGAGTTTAATATTGACTGTGGTTCCTGTTCCTCAAAATCCCCCTCCACCCACATCAACCTCCATGCATTTACTCAAACCATAGCCACCCCTACCAGATTAGGCAAACACACCCAAAAAGAAAGTATACTGGATTGGATACTCATAAATAGTAACCCCAAAATGTACACTGCGGGTACCCTCCTCAATGATCTAAGTGATCACCTTCTCACTTACATAGTTAAACAAAAAAACATTATCCCATAACAACCCCTACTCAGCAAAGTTATAAGTAAAAGAGACCTTGACCCTGACAAGTTTCAACTGGAACTTAACTCTTGCAACTGGTCTAAACTAAAGCATCTCCCTTTAGAGGAGTCTGTCACCTATTTTAACAACAGATTTCTTGAAATTCTAGACTCACATGCTCCTGCCCGCCTAAAATGAACAAAGAGTAAAAACATGCCTTAGCTTTCTAAAGAGTCAAGACTAAAAATAACCTGCAGAAATAAACTCTGGGCCACCTGGCGCCTTATCAAAGACCCCCATGATCATATTAAATACAGGCATGCTAGGAATTAAACTAAAAGACTTGTCTTACAAGATAAAAAAACAATATTATTGCAGGTTACAGACGGCTAATCAGAACAATCCTCAAAAGTTCTGGGCTGGGTTCAACAAGTTACTTCATCCTGGTAAAACATCTACACCTAGCCCCGCTGCCACCACTGATAAACCCGCAGAGGAGTTCGCAGATAGTTTCAACCATTCCTTTACTGAAACAATTCAAGCTCTTGCCACCCAACTACCTCCTAGCTCCCCTGACTCTAATACCACTACCTCTAATAGCCAAAGCTTGTTCAGCTTTAAGCCCGTGTCAACTTCTTTTATCCACAGTCTGATCAAAAAACTAAAACCCACCACACTGTCTGCTGACCAACACCCAGCTGAATACCTGCAAATGTCAGCAGATGCCATTGCCTATCCAATCTCAATTCTAATCAATTGCACCATATCAGAAGCCAAAATTCCTATCATCTGGAAAACGTCCTATGTAATTCCCTTACATAAAGGAGGTTCCTCTACTGAATACTCAAATTATAGGCCCATAGCCATACTCTCTCCACTTGCAAAGATTATGGAGAAATGTATACATAAACAATTCATGCAACACCTAATCCAGAATCACCTTATGGCTGATACCAAGCACGGCTTTCATCCACATCATAGTACTACCACAGCCCTAATGTCTTTCACTAACACCATAAACAATAACTGCAACTATAATTGCACTTCCTCTGCCCTCTTCTTGGATCTTTCCAAGGCATTTGATATGGTTGATCACCAACTTATGATTCATACCCTACAAACCCTCTGCCTAGATCCTAAAGCCCTCCTTTGGTTTACATCCTATCCTAATGACAGACAACAGGCTGTCCTCTGGCAGAATAAGCTCTCTAATCTATTACCAAACACTCTTGGAGTACCACAAGGCTCCATATTAGGACCACTACTGTTTTCCATCTTTATTAATGACCTGCCTACTATCATACCAAACATCAGCTGCATCCAATACGCTAACGACTCTACTCTAATCTGCTCAGCTCTATCTCCCACTGACTTAAAGACTGATACCCATTCTACATTTACTACCATAGAAAACTGGCTCTCCAAGCGTCGGCTACTACTTAATCCTAAAAAAACTAAAATGCTCATATTCCCACCAACCCAAAAGTCTGCACTCTTCTTCACCATAAATGCAAAAGATGGGACAGTCATCTCCCCTGACCCCAATACAAAAGTACTGGGTGTCATTACAGACAATAACTTAAAATTTGACCGCCACGTAAATCAAACAATCAAGAACATCAATAAAAAACCTGGGTCACGCTATAGAATCAAAGCCTTCCTCACTCCTCCAGCTAAAATAGCCATTGCTCCCTCCCACCTACTTTCAACACTCTTATATGCCTCCCGCCTTCTCGCCAATATAAATAAAACTGAACTTAATAGACTAAAAAACTGTTATAATAACATTGTCAGGTTTGCAACAGGCCTGCCTTTCAGAACCCATCACTGCATCAACCTCAAACAGCTTGGATGGCTGGAATTTCCTAATCTAATCCAATATAATCTGCTGATATTGGCTAACAAAATCCTCTACAACCCAGATAATACACCAGACCTTAGAAATGCTATCCTTCCCCATAACAACACAAGACTGCTCCATTCCTCTAATAAGCCACAAATCCAGACAATTAAAATTAAAAATGCAGCTGGCATGGCCCTATTTGCAAACTCGGTAGGTAGACTCTGGAACATACCTCCAGCTGGCATGACCATGCTCTCCTCCCTATGCCAATTTAAAGCCAAAATTAAACAACATCTGGCATTAAATTGGCTATGCCACTGTGACAAGCCTGGCTAAGCCAACAACATGAATGTAATTTACTTATCTAGTAGCTATTGTTAATTTTCTCCTGACTTCAACCAGGGTGATTTCTATCCTGTAAACTTGTCTATTTAATGCTTAGCTATGTACCTTTGGAAATAACCTACATGTAAATTTGTACTATTTAGTCTGAATGCATTTTTTATCTGCATTTTTATTTTACTTTTATTATTTTTTTATTTGTATTGGTACTTGTGTATGTTTGGTACTTATCTCCCTGGGCGTCCACTGTAAATGGACATTGATCCAGTCAGACTATCCCGGTCAACAAATGTAAAATAAAATAAATAAAATAAAATAGTGTCAGGAGCTCATCTGTTCTGGATGTCCATGCTCATTCCAGGTACATCAATAGAAATAGATAACATAAAAATTGCCTATAACATTCATTCAAGTGAATGCTCTAAAAAGCAACAGGAAGGACTGTACAGATCACCAGGATGACCAGAGGTAAATCTCATACCATTTAGCAGAAGTTTTAACTGGTAAATTAGCATTTAGGACAAGAAGCAACAGAGGAAGCAAGGAGCTACTTAGCCACGGGCATCATAGCGGAAAGGAAATCAACATTTGAGGCAAGCATAAACTATATAGGTAAGGATGCAATTAGTCTGCCAAACTGCACATCAAAGTTTAAGAAACCACAAGAACCAAAGCTATTAAAGCAGTGCATTATTTATTTTATTTATTTAGTTTGTTGATTGGGTTAGTACCACTAAATGAGGGGCCTATTTTTAGGGGACACCAAAGGTAGCATTCATACCGAATATGGGAAATTTGGCCAGGGCACCAAGAAACTTTGCCTTTTTTTTTTTTAATAAATGCCCCACCAACGTAGGCAGGTAGGACTTTAGTTCAATGTCTCATCTGAGGGATGGTCTTAAACTCTACAATGTATAGTGTACTCAAAATGCATGTTCAACATGGAAGCCACCCAGAAGTGAAAACTGAAACACACCCATTTTTATTTATTTATAACACACAGATGGAATGGACCATGGGAGTCCAATTACAACTAAAGCCATGTTAAAAAAATAAAAGTCAGGTTTCATAAATATTATAAATGAGGTAGATAACATGAACATTCAGTATACCGTATGGTTACTACAAAATGTTGAAAAATGAACTTACAAAGAATGAAGTCAAAGAAAATTATAAACATACAAGACAAAATTATTGTAAATGTTACAATATACTAAAAAGAATTCCATGCCCAAGGAGGTAGTCCAAAGTTGAAAAGATGAGAATTCTGAATCAATGCAGTCTCTGCTACAGAAAATGGAGAGGACACATGATTCTATTACATAAAATGTAAAGAAATGAAATTTTCAGAGAACTAGAACTGAACATAGATTTTGGGAACTACCATCTACGAATACAAATGCCACAATGCAAAATATACAGATTATGAAAACAGTTAAAATGTATGGCAGTTGTGAATAGAACTGAGTGGCTACAGAGATAAGACAGTAAATATCAGCTCATTCAGAAATATATTGCACAAGAAAGTAGAAGACAGGAGTACAGCAGTAAGGTAGCTCATAGGCATCTCACATGCTCTTTGCCTGTGCTTATGACCTACGAGATGACCACATGGCTTTTGTAAAATCTGATGTCTTCAGCTTACACAGGTGAAGCAGAGGGATAAAGCTCTTACTACAGCCCAGATTACTTGAGTGCCACAGGATGCATGCAGAATGCTGGTTAGGGAGGGATGGACACCTAGCTTATGCCGCTGCTTTAATAACAGGTCTTTGACAGAGGAAGCCTATCATGATGCAGGGACCTGGTGTAGTGAAAGCAAGGGTGTGACTGCCCAAGCCAGTAATGGCAGCCCTTGTTGGCCCATGTGAGGGTGAATGTTCTGTACATTGTGTACAGCTTATGCTGACGTGAACGGACAATTTCTATGAATGTTCTGGCAACAATATGCAAGGAATAATAATAAGAATTAGTGTGACAGCTAATATAATGGCTACCCCAGAACTGTGTCGGCCTCAAGAAGCTGAGGAAACGGGATGACACTGAGCCCTATTTACTAACATTTGAAATATGTGTCACAACCAAAGGAAATGAGATGGCTCAGAATGGACCAAAACTCTTTCTTTCCAACTAGCAAAGGAATCATTAAACACCTCTATGGAAAAGAAGATTACTGATTACACTGACTACAAAAAACATAAAATGGAACTGTTTGCAAAAACTGGGGTAACTTTTAATGTACAAGCTGTAAAAAAAAATCACAAATGGATTTTTGATGCTAATAAAGTGGTAAGAGTTCAGATCTGTAAATTAAAACACATTATACAGCTGTGGTTAAATGCTGACAATTATAGTAAAGCTAAAATGTTAGAACTTCTAGCATTGGGTATATTTAAAATAGCATTAGCTAGCAGTATAAGAAAGTGGTGCTACAGAGTGATTACTTACTAATGTTAGTAGAACGCTTATCTGTTCAAGACAGGATTATGATCAGGTCTCCAATCATAACCAACGTATTATGTGTTTGACACACAGATAAGAAGTTCTCACAGTGAACCTTGGCAACCATATTGAGAATGTATAATAATTCATTATGAGCTGATATCCTATCATAATTATTTGTAGTGCATGGAGATATATATCTGCTTCATGTGCTAAGTTACGCAAAACTAAAATTTAAAATAAAAAAAATGATGTCTTGTGTGGGTAAAGCAATAGGGAAGTGGTTAATGTCCTTATGTATTCTGGGTGTATCATTTGCTTTAAAGTAGCAGACAGGAGGAAGAAACAGGAGTTGAAATAAAGCCTTTTCATGCCCTGCTGCTGCTGTTTACTAGCTGCTGCTGTCAGGTTTTACTAACAGACATGATGTTAACATGACATAGGTGTGATACAAATGCCACAATGCAAATATAAAACAATTGTCATCCTTCTACATGTTGTTAGGCCAGGTCTCCCACAAAAGTAGCAGTGAACTAAGATGTAATTTAACCATTACTGGAAAATACTCAGGGCACTCTGTGCACTACATATTGTTTAAAATCAAACGGCCTGCTTCTCAATCCTAAATTGAAGTCAGAAATTTACAATCTTTTTTGCCTCAGATGTGGAAGGGGGGGGGGGTCACACAAACACATTCTGTCACTTGTTTTAGCTTGCTGTACCTATCCAATAAAAGAACCGGGAAAGCAATACAGTGATTCAGAAACAAAACTAAACATGGGAGTTGGCATAGAAACTGAAAAAAAGAAAAGAATCTGATTGTGTCTAGACAGTAAAAATCATTGTTTGTTACCAGAAGCCTTTTGTAGTGATGGAGCAAAATAAACCCATTAATGTAACAGCAGCCAGTATACAACTGAAGGTAAACTGATAGAAAGCTGAAGCAAAGAATCAGTAAAAGAAAAACATCAATGACTTACCGGAAGTGTTAGCACAGATACAGAGAGGACAAAAAATAGAAGTAGAACACTTAGGTGACGACCCGCAGAGCACAGAAATAGTAGTACGTACTAAAAGTGAAATAGATAGCAACATGCAGAGTTTTAAACCCATGTCGCCAAAGACTAACAGAAAGCTAAAGAAAAAGGAAATTCTCAGAAGACTTGTTCAGCGACAGTAAAAGTTAAGGATGAAAGAGACTTTTGTCTGGAACTACCCTTTCTAGAGGAAAACATGGGAGACGATCCAGTAGCCTTTTTTGAGAGAGGAATCTAAACCTTCCAACTAAAGACAAGCTATTGAAGAAAGAAGCCCTGAGTTAGTGGACTTACAGCTAAGTCATATAGACTTAAAAAAACATAATGGGAACATAAAATGAAATGTGAGAGACTATAACAAAGATTACAGGGAAGATAATGAACAAAATGTTCGAATTACTTCTTATCCTTATTTGAGATAAACAATGACATCTTCAATTGAATAAATAAAGATAGAGAGGGACGTTTATATGAATTGCTGGTGCCAAAACATTATAGCACTCTAGTAATGAGTTTACTTTATAGCAACATGTTAGTAAGTCAGCTGGGGATAGACATAATTCTAAGAACATTAGCCAAAATCTGCTGGCCAAGAGTAATGAAAGAAACAGAAAATTTCTGTACTTCTCTTTCAGGATGTCTAAAAAAACTGTTCCCATCCTAGACTGAAGTGCCAACTGATTCCAGTGCCTAAATATAGAAGTGTCATTTGAGTGAATTGTTACAGATGTTGCAGGACAACTATTAAAATGTTGCAATGAGTATCAGCATCATGCTGGTAATAATGGACTGCACTACAACATTTCCAGAAACTGTACTATTATGCAAGGCTAATGCTAAGCCTACTGCCAGGGAACTGGTACAAGTATTCTATTCTATTAGTAAACATTCCTAGAAAGATGTTTACTGACCAAGTTACAAATTTTATATAAAGGGTATTGCATTACCTGTGCCAGTGGGTTTACCATCAAATGCTCGAATGGCACAACATAATCTGCTCAAAATATCACCTTCGCAAAACTACTTCCTGCATACTAAGTAGGGCAAAATGTCAAAATGCATTTAATGACAGAATCACATTCATACTTTTTTTTCCAATATTTTTATTGAATTTAAACACATGAAAATAGTACAATCATTCTAATGTAAAATTTGGTTAGATAACTATACAATATTTACATTTGGCCTAATATGAACATTTTCCATCAAGAAAGAAATAATGAAACTTCCATTTACCAATACATAATTTAAAATATTTAAAAAACATTCAGTCAGAATCATAGAGAAAGCAATGATTTTAGAGTTTCATTTAAACCAAGAACTTTGGTCCTAGGATTATCAGTCCATTTCCTAGGGAAAATTCTTAATTCTTTGACTTTTATTTCTGTGGATGCTGATTCTTCCAGTAATAATAGGAAGTCTTCAATGGTGGGTGGAAGAGCTGATTTTCATTTTCTAGTTAAACATTTTCTTGACACTGCTAAAATTGTCAAAATGAGATAGAGATCGGTTCTCTTCATGCTATTCATAACATTTACATTCAAGAGAATTAGGGTATTAGATAAAATGAATGAATCTGAAAATAAAGCTTGACAAAATGTACCAATTGCTGTCCAGTACTTGTTAATTTTTATATACAATCATAAATAAAATGTTCCCAATCAGCTGAACATACCAAAGAACATCTCCAACAAACAATAATACTAGATGATTGTATTTTAGCAACTTTGTTGGGAGTATACAAAGCTCTGTGCAAGAATTTCCATGTGAAGATTTTTCACATTTAGAGATTAGAGATTAGTTTCACAGAGTATAAAAGATCAGCTTTGGCTTCTGAAGACAAATTTAATATTTGTCCTTTATCAATAAATTTCCAGAATTATTGTTTGGGTATAGTTTTGTAGTTTATTAGGATTTTATAAAGGTTCGTTAGAGATTAAGTTAGAACAATTCTGATTGTTATATATCAAATTTTGAAGTTGAAGTATCAGCTTAGGTTTAGTTTTAAATGAAGAATTATTTATTATTCTACACAAATCTTGAGCATGGGATAGAATGCTATGTAAGATAATCCAATCTGTGTCTCATGAAATAAGACATATTTATAGCATTCGCACTTTTGACATTTACTTTTGCAGTTTAGTACTGCAAATCACTTAACCTAAAGTTTTTGCAGTAGGGCAAGTCCCCCTGCACCCCCCACATCCCATGCAAATTACATATTCCAACTCCGAGATCACACTACCATGCTGTACCAAGATCTCTAGTCAAAACACTGGCCACATATGTGTGAATGCACAGTGGCATTCGCTGTACTGAACACTCGCAGTAGTGACAGTCAATAATACTGGAAGCAGCCTAATGACTTTCATCATTCCTGTATTTGCCGAACCTTTATTCTGCATTTTCATGGTAAACCATACCAGTGCTTTATGATTAAGCAGTTAAAAACCTCACTGTATCACCCATTAATGCATGATTTAGCAGGCAGGTTCAAAAATTGCAACCATTTAAAATGTCCAGATTCCCAGTGCCGAACACCAAAATGTGAAGACTGAATCACCAAAGATTCTGAGATTACATATAATAATTTCAAGACTGCATTTCTCAGAATATTCTCTTTTCTCCAAGGTATGGTGATTTGCCACCCTGCAAAAACAATCAAGTTTAAAAGAAAAGCACAATGTTTGCTATACACTTTTCTGTATTTCTGATATTTTTTTTCTGTGTTAAGAGATTTGGAAATGCAAGTTATGACATTTCAATAGGAAGCCTTCAAAAACATGGAAATCTATCTAAAGAAAAGTAAATGCCACAGATGGTAAGAACTAGCACCAGCTCTCATCCCATTTATTATTCGCAATTAAAGAAATACCACAAGTTTCAACTGCATTTATGCCATTTGAACTCTCATGCTGTAGGCATCCCTGAGATCTGCTTGATATTACTAAAGGAATATGGGAAGAAGAATAAAACAGCTTTAAATAGTATGATAGAACATTACACTTGGTGGCAGGCTAAACTAAAACTGGTCATGCCCATTGTATATGAGCATATGCAGAAAGTCGAAGAGATGCAACAATATGTTTATAATAAGAGTGACTGACTTACAGAATTTAATCAAGGGATTCAGGTATTAGTATTAACGCTTTCTACAGAGATACATTTCTGGCTACAAGCAAGACCCCTTTAAAGTATCTGAATGCCAAAATGCAGTGAACTACATAGTTGGACAACTGAGAAAGAGAAAGCGCAGATCCATCACATTAATGCACTAAAGTCATATAGATAGAGAGCACGTAAGGATAAAAAGGTCCAAGTCTAAAAGGTAAAGTAAATGGATTTTGGAAAGTAGAGTGGGAAAGATTAAGGAAAGAATAGACAGCAAGAGAGAGCTGGAGAGGAGGTGAATGGAGGAGTAGAACAAAGTGGGCAGGAAGCATTATATATTATAATATGAATAAGACTTGAGAAAGGGTGAAAGGGAAACAGAATGGAGGAAGGCTTGCTGTAAGCTACAGTTATTAGATTTATAAAATCTAATATTGAGTTGGGGCAGAAGATGGAGGAAAAGCTGTCTAGAAAGATGAAGACAGTGTAGGGTTAACCTGGTGTGGAACAAGAACAGTGAAATAAATCTGTTCAAAATGACAGCATTCCTTATATCCAAACTCATGTCCCTTATTTATAAACACATATCTCTGGCAGATCCTGCAGCATTCACAACAGTATATCCTATCCACGTTCTGTGTAAGGCTCTAGAATACACAATTATCTGTCTAATAAAGAAGTGAAACTACAGATTACATATTTCTAGATATGGACAATATTATTTTCTTACCCGAACGCCCAGATTTCTAAATAATCATTTATCATCTCATGTTACTTATAAGAAATTCTCTTCTGATACACTCCACAGATTCTTCCTAATGCATCTGCTTTTTGAGAAATAAAAAAGCTTGGTTGATTTATACATGCTCTGCACCCTCAGTTAAATATGGAACTGCCCCGTAGAATTGTTTTGCCTATTTTTGTTATTTATTTATCATAATGCATTACTTCTCTGTCCAAGACTGAAAATGGTCCTTGGGCCATCTCACTCACTCTGTTAACAAATGTTTAAATTAAATAAATAAAAACATGCTTGGTTGCACTTTTTGAATGAGTTCCTGCTATTGCAGACTAGTGATTGTAAAATCACACATTATAACTGAATCCAGGAAAAGTGTTCAACTCCATTTCATTTGTTGATAATATAGAAAGATTAATACAGCTAAGGAGCAATAAGAAAATAGTAAAGAAGAGGCAAAATGACTGTATGGAAAAACAACGAAAAAACAGCTACTCTTATGCTGTAAGTAGTGTACTGCAAGGCTTAGCACTATGGCCTTATTTGTTTTATGCCATTCCTGCTGGTTATGCCTGGCACAAAACCAGGGATTCATAATGGTATGACTAAATAAGCAAAGGCATGTAAGACAGGATGTGTAGTCACAACATGGTTTGATTGACTTGCAGCCCATGAATACTTACGACTAATAAATGGGTATTGGAGAAGTAAAAAATTCAGCTTCAAAATACACAAAAGTGTTAGGTTCTATTCATTGAGAGAGTCAGACTCATTTGTGACAGATACACAAAGACATTGATAGATATACAAGCAGATAGGCAGACGGACAAACAGATATGGGAAATCCAAGTATTAAAATGACATTTAATGTAGGAGATAAGATGAGAAATCTGAGTACATTTCTTGGCAACATTTTCACTTTAAACATACTGTAGCTATCCACTATTTTGCTATTATCCTATCCCTAATTCACCCCCACCCCTCTTATTCTCACATTATATTTCCTACATACACAGTTCACTTGTGACTATTTTTCCAAAGCCCTCCCCAAATCAACTTACTACTTCTATACATACACTTCTGTTTCTTGTTTTCTACTTCTTTATCTCTTTTTAATTTCTAGCCCCATTCCCAACTATTTCCCCCCATACTGCTTTGCAGTAAATCCATTTATAATCACATCATCCTTAATAGTAGCTGTCTATAGTACCTTGTATCCTTTTTTCCCAAGTAAACCCTCATTTTTCTTACATCAAGGTATCTTAGCCTTTAATACCCCTCTATTCCTATATTTCAGAGAAATACTAGGACAACCTACCACTCTTCTTTTATAAAAGTATACTTCCTCGGACTAACTCTACTTGCTCTAGTCACCCTCACTTAACTCTGGCTCACTTCGCTCCCCTAACCTACCCCCAAATCCCACACCCCCTCACTATCCCTAATTTTAAACTTATCCACAAAACCACACCCCTTAACTACTCATCCAGTCATATCAGTCTTACACATAATTGCCAATTAGCCATACACTATAACACAGATTGCTGCCTTTAACCTCAATATACCCCATCCCTATTGCAGCCACACCCTCAGTAGCTACTCCCTATACCATTCATCAACAAAAAACTTAACTCCAAATTAAGTATGAACACAATGTTGCTCCAACACTCTGTATTATTTATTCTGATAATTACCTCATACCATTCTACTTGGTATCAAATGTAACAGGTCATAACTATCTCCTCCCCCACTAACCCACTCAACACCACACCCCATACTTCTTTAAATGTCATCATCATATATTCCATACCTTTATGACAGCTCCAATATAGAACTCTTCACAGTTAAATATACACACTCACAGTTAAGCCCACATTTACTGTGCAGATATGTTAAACTAGTTATCAAACTCACACACCTATTTTTATTTATTTCGACTTTGATCAAACTAAGTGGTGGCACACATCCTAATCCAGGACCTCCCCCCTTAATCAACCCCCTCTCATTCCAAACAACCCTTACTCCCAAAACATCACTAATTTCCCACAAAGTATCTCCAATCTCTTAATACTAAAGCAAGCGAGATCCAACCCAACCTCTAACTTCATCTTCTTCTCTCTCCTCTCCTCTCATCCTGGTCAACTGGGACAGTCAGCATCAAGTGCTCCAGTAGACATACTCAACTTGAGTTCCCAAGTTGGCTTAGACCCTGCAGTCGATGTTATCCAGCAGCAGGTCCATGGGAAAAGGACATGTAAATGGAAGCACATCAATTCATCTCCAAATCGGTCACAGAAGACATAGACTTCAATGATGGAGAAGGTTCCTCATGATCCCCCTTTGACAACATTGGTTATGGCAAATTACTTGAACTGATAAAGCAAAAGGGAGGTTGGTACACTGATAAACCTTCACAGGAGAAATCTGCGTTCCTGGAAGTCTTTGGAGCTGCCTTGTCTATTGCTTGGGTGAGCCCACCCTCTGATCCCTTACTGGAGGTCATAACATTGAGAGTATGTAAGGAACCTGAGTCCATGAAGCTGCTCCCTAAGAAACCAGACAGGATATTATCTATCTCAAAGAAAAAACAGCACTGGATAAAGGCCTTTCAGTAGATGCCATGGTCTTTGCAGTGGCCACTAGGATGGAACTCTCTGATGGAGAATCTGCCTGTCTACCCTCCTAATTGAGAATTCAGGGCTTTGGACAGATTTGGAAAATGGACACATGCTTCAACGACCTTTTCCATCAGAGTGCTGAACTAGTATGCACACGTCATCTGTTTTCAGAGGGATATGACAAAGAATTTGATTGACACTCTCTCAGGTTCCCTACCAGGGGATGTCCACAAAAATGTGGAATCTCAGCTGGCTACTTTGAACTGAGTGTTGAATGTCTCCATGTGATTATTATCTAATGTAGCCAGTGGAGCTGCCAGAGCAGCACGCACCAGCACTGTTTTACACCATCATGCTTGGATGCACTTATGTGACTTTGCAAAGGGCTTCAGGATATAATTCATCAATGCTCCTTTTGATGGTTCCACACTTTTTAGACCATAGGTGAGCACTTAAGAGGAATGAGAAAGATGGCAAGACCTTGTCTGTCATTGGCATCTGTTTTAAAGCAGAAAATCAATCAGCTCAACTTTTTAGATTTTGAGGTGTATCCTTTTGGATTTATGTATTAAAGCCATTTGCAAGCAGAGTTCCGTGGTTTCTTTGTCTTTTTTAGTTACTCAGTTTTTAAGTATCCATATGCAATGTATACATGCTTTCCACAAGTGAGATGCTAAAAAGCTAAGGTTGTTACAAGGATTCATACATTTAAATATGACAGAGAAATATTTAGGAAAGAGATAAGAAGACATTATTTCAGTAGCATAGTTCTGAATGTACTGAACAAACTACTACAGGAGATAAAAACATAAAATTGTGATAAAAATGTGAAATACTTTTTATGTTGACAACAGAAAGTAAGATTTATTGACTGAAGATATTCATATTGTATTAGATGTCTGATGCATACTCAATTGAATGTAAATATGAGCTAGTTGTACAACCTGACTGTTTATAAAGTAATGTATCACATTGGACTTACAATGATTTAGACAATTAAAAGGATTCGTTTTATGTATGAAAACTAATTCTGGCACAAATAAATACAGATATTTATATTCATAAAAAATATTCTGATAGACTGATACTGTGGTACAAAGACTTGTCACTGGAACTTTGCTGATAAAGCACACAGGAAAATAAGCATATATCCATACAGGTGCAAATGAACAGAACTATTTTTGTTTTTACCTTACATAGTAAATTCTGTATTTCACCTTTTTAGGGTATGTTAACTTATTAAACATACTTTTCAACAAGCAGGTGAAATTTTGTTTTAGATAACCATTAAGTGGTAAAACATTTCAGATTAAATCAAGATACTACATGACTCATTCTGTTATGTTTTTTTCTTTTCTTCAGAGGTGTATAAACTACAATTTATATTACCAGATTTAAAGACAGATAACATTGATGACACATATTTCTCCAGTGCTTTAAATATTTAGAAATGGAAATTGTTACTAAGAAAATCCAGAAGACGTTATGTTAACATTAACTAAATTAGACAAACAAGTAAATGAACTAAACTCAATTATCAAAACACTTTCAAACTTTTCATTTCTTCATTTTAATCCTGATCTTGAATATAAACATTTTATTTTAAATAAAAATAAATATAATAATTTAATGGACTCTCATTGTGATCTGGTAGGTACTGAGTCCCAAACTTTATTTTATCTAAGTATTATCATAGATAAATCTCTCGAAAAAACTAAAGATATTGAAGATATTAACTATAATAAAATATTGAAAACATATCAAATTTGATACTTAAATGGAATAGATTATTTTCTTTAAAGATAGACTTCAGCTAAATAAGATAATTTTATTCCCAAAGATTTTATACATAATACAAGCTTTAGCCCTTCACCCCAATAAAGCTGATATAACAAAAAATCAATACATTACTCTTAATTTTCCTATAGTCCACCCCCCAAAAAAAAACAGAATCATTTAAGTTCATCATAGTAGACCCTGGAATCCAAACATAGAAACGTATGGACAATGTTTAGAGTATGAGTAAACTGGCTAGACCCTAACTATACAGTAAATTGGAAATCTTTGCGCAATAACCTTTTAATGTCTCCAGAATAAAAATTAGTACTATCTCTACTGAGATAATAATTCTTTGCAGTTATATGTATGCAACTATATTCAGTTTTAGCTCTGTCCCCCACACAATCGAAATATATTAATTTAATCTTAAATAAATTTTAAACTATAATTACTGGTAATCCAGATCTGAAACTGTGGTTTGCTACTCTAATTCCCTTTGGTATGACTAAAGGATTTGTTGAAGGAATTCATTATCATAAATTTCTTCAATGGAAAAATAATAACTTTCTGTTTTCATATAATTGTCTCAAGGGTGCAGAAATTAGGTCGATACAATCATTAAGACTGTTTAGTAATACAGAGCATCAGATCTCATGCACAAAGTCAATTTTTCCTTTACCCCAATTCTATTATAAAGAATTCCATAAATTAATCATATATTTGTATGAAATTGAATCTAACAATAATAACCCAAAAATGTAATTTCTAATTGATATGGAATCTTAGTTTTGTATATCAACAACATGAATAAAACTTTTTGAATTTCATTACTTTAGATGAAAATACACATTATTGTCTAAAAAGAATAAAAGATATCTAATACATGGTTTACCATCATAATGTCAGCAGGCACATCCCCGAATGTGAATGTGAACATGGTCGAACTGTTTCCACGCATTCCTTACCGCCGACATATCATAAAGTCAAACAAAACAGCGAATGACGGCATTTCCGACCACTCCATACCTGAAACAAGTGCTACCTTGCATCAAAAAGGGGGTGATACTTTGTGATTTTGAATATTGGTGTTCGCGGTTTTGAGGAGTCACAGTTTGGAACTTGCAGAAGTTATTTTGACGATGTGTCTGCTGACATTATGATGGCAAACCCTAATAAATCTGTGAGAAATACCTCTTTGGTACACATTTTGCATATTTATACCTAGAAATGTTTACACAGGGTCATTTTAACACCCTATAGACTATCAAAGTTTGCTATTGATAAAAATATTCAATGCTGAAGATGTAAACAGTTTTGTAAGTTTGATTTGTTACACATTTTCTATGACTGCTGACTTTTATCTGTTTACTGGAAGATAATAAGACATTTTCTTCAGTCCTTATGACCGGACAACTCTGTATTAAACAAATCATTAATATTATTCAACATTCCTGAGAACCATACCTCTCAACCTCCTAGAGCAAGAATTCTGGACAAAGCCATAAATAAAAGTGGGACAAAGGCCCAAAAATAGGGACAATTTTTAAATATTGCTCTTACAAGCTTAGAAAGTTGATAGAATAACAGGTTTTGCATTAGCATACATTTTGTGAAGGCAAGAACAAGGTTGAACAGAAGTCACCACGATGTTGTAGATGAACACTATTTATTGGTAAAAACGAGCGCTTTCACGTACTGCCAAGGTACGCTTCTTCAGGTTTATACATCTGCTTAAATTCATCCATTTTATATAAAAAAGTTTATCAATTAAGTAATATTAATTAAAATCAATTCATTTTATTTTGTATAATCAATCAATTAACTAATTAATTAATCAATTATGTTCCTTTTCTCTTGCTCTCTTTAAACACACAGTATGTATTATACTAGGCACCAAAACCTGGCTATAATTATGCCTGTGTTCAAAAAATTCAAAAAATTCTATCGGAACATCTTCTTAATGAAGTAAATATACAAAATATACTCAGTAAAATTTAAAATATCTGTGCATGTACAAAATACAAAATATTAAATATATCTACATCTAAAATATATATTATATTAAAATATAGTGTATCCATTATTACATGAAAATAACAGATTACTTCAGAATTCATTTGAATAATACATAATACAAGTGCAAAATCAATGCTGTTTGACTAAAATATATTAAGATGAAACATGTATATATATATATATATATATATATATATATATATATGTATGTTATGAAATCATTTACTATCTATGATATTTTGTGAATGGGTATGAAGTCCGAAACTCAACTCTATCATTATTTTCTAGCCTTAGTCTTTAATTTTCTGCCAATAATTTTCCTGAAAACCACAATTTTATGAGAAACAGTTCAAAAGCATGAGGCAAAAATCTGGACATTCTGCAAAAATCTGTACAATTGAAGGATATGCTTAGAACTTCCAGATTAATCTGCTACCTGTTATGGACCTTTCTGGCTGTAGCAAGAAAAAAATATAACAAAAAGAAGGAAGAAATCCTCACTGCCACAGTTTGAAGAATTGCTGACTTCTCTACAAAGAGTAGCACAGAAAGAGATCTTCATCAAGAAAAACAGTATATTTCCCAAATGTCTCATAACATCTTCATGTACTAAAGTTCTCTTGCTAATTCAGAAATATTTAAATGTTTACTATTCTATATATCTTATGTAGGAGGGTCAGTTTGAAGGAGATTGGAGACTGTAAAGTGGTGACCGGGGAAAGTGTAGTTAGGCAGCATAGGATGGTGGTTTGTAGGATGACGTTGGTGATCAAGAAAAGGAGGAGGAGTGTAAGGGCAGCACCAAGGATCAAATTGTGGAAATTGGAAAAGGGTAATTGTGAGATGGAGTTCAGGGAAGAGTTAAGACAGGCACTGGGTGGCAGAGCTAGTAAGGGAGACGGCTAGAAAGGTGCTTGGTATGACATCTGGACAGAGGAAGGACAACAAGGAGACATGGTGGTGGAATGAAGAAGTACAGGAGAGTATACAGAGAAAGAGGTTGGCAAAGAAGAAGTGGGATTGTCAGAGAGATGAAGAAAGTAGACAGGAGTATAAGGAGATGAGGTGCATGGCAAAGAGAGAGGTGGCGAAGGCTAAGGATAAGGCATATGAAGAGTTGTATGAAAGGTTGGACACTAAGGAGGGAGAAAAGGACCTGTACCGATTGGCTAGACAGAGGGACTGAGCTAGGAAAGATGTGCGGCAGGTAAAGGTGATAAAGGATAATGAGGGAAATATACTCACAAGCGAGGAGAGTGGGTTGAGCAGATGGAAAGAGTACTTTGAGGGGTTGATGAATGAAGAGAATGATAGGGAGAGAAGGTTGTATGATGTGGGGATAGTAAATCATGACATGCAATGGATTAGCAAGGAGGAAGTAAGGATAGCTATGAAGAGGATGAAGAATGGAAAGGCTGTTGGTCCAGATAACATACCCGTGGAAGCTTGGAGGTGTTTAGGTGAAATGACAGTGGAGTTTCTAACCAGATTGTTTAATGAAATCTTGGAAAGTGAGAGGAGGCCTGAAGAATGGAGAAAAAGTGTTTTGGTACCGATTTTTTAAGCATAAGGGTGATGTGCAGAGCTGTAGTAACTACAGAGGGATTAACTTGATCAGTCACAGCATGAAGTTATGGGAAAAAGTAGTGGAAGCTAGGTTAAGAAGGGAGGTGATGATTAATGATCAGCAGTAAGTTTTCATGCCAGGAAAGAGCACTACAGATGCGATGTTTGCTCTCAGAGTGTTGATGCATTGTGTTTTTGTAGACTTAGAGAAAGCATATGATTGGGTGCCTAGAGAGGAGTTGTGGTATTGTTTAAGGAATTCGGGAGTGTCAGAGAAGTATGTAAGAGTGGTACAGGATATGTACGAGGGTAGTGTGTCAGTGGTGAGGTCTGCGGTGGGAGTGACGGATGCGTTTAAGGTGTAGGTGGGATTACATCAAGGATCAGCTCTGAGCCCTTTCTTATTTGCAATGGTGATGGACAGGTTGACAGATGAGATCAGACAGGAATTCCCGTGGACTATGATGTCTGCAGATGACATTGTGATCTGTAGTGAGAGTAGGGAACAGGTGGAGGAGACCCTGGAGAGATGAAGATATGCTCTAGAGAGAAGAGGAATGAAGGCCAGTAGGACTAAGACAGAATATATGTGTGTGAATGAGAGGGGGGATAGAGGAATGGTGAGGATGCAAGGATTAGAGGTGGCAAAGGTGGATGAGTTTAAATACTTGGGATCAACAGAACAGAGTAATGGTGAGTGTGGAAGAGAGGTGGTGAAGAAGAGAGTACAGGCAGGATGTAGTGGGTGGAGAAGAGTGTCAGGAGTGATTTGTGACAGACGAGTACCAGTAAGAGTGAAAGGGAAGGTCTACAAGAGGGTAGTGAGACCACCTATGTTATATGGGTTGGAGACAGTGGCATTGACAAAAAGGCAGGAGTTGGAGCTGGATGTGGCAGAGTTAAAGATGTTAAGATTTGCACTGGGTGTGACGAGGGTGGACAGGATTAGGAATAAGTATATTAGTGGGTCAGCCCAGGTTGGAAGGTTTGGAGACAAAGCCAGAGAGGCAAGATTACGTTGGTTTGGACATGTGCTGAGGAGGGATGCTGAGAATATTGGGAAAAAGATGCTAAGGATGAAGCTACCAGGTAACAGGAAAAGAGGAAGGCCTAAGATAAGGTTTATGGATGTGGTGAGAGAGGACATGCAGGTGGTTGGTGTGACAGAGCAAGATGAAGAGGACAGGAAGAAATGGAAACAGATGATCCACTGTGGCGACCTCTAACGGGAACAGCCGAAAGAAGATGATGATGACTCTTCTATGAATTGTAATAATTTATCAGTTGTAACGTGTGGGATATTTAGGGATTGTTTCAGTTTCATACTTCTGTTGCATCATCTGGCATGCTGTAAATTTCCAAAGTTTTTAAGAAAAATTCAAAGCAAAAAGAAAAATCCAGAAAGTCAGAATACTGGTTTCACCAAAATAGATAAGAACATTTTGAAACCTGCAGAAAAGAAAGTTGAACCAACCAAGAAACAAATGAGGCTTATTTTTATCACCTGCATCAGTGCAAGGAATTAGCATCAACTATTATGCTGTTACTGTTTGAAAATACTTTAACAAAAATTTGTTACCTCCTAAAAGCTTCCATTTGGAGATTTTCATGTTTAAAAAAGATGAAATGAATCTTGGAAACCATTTGCATACATGTCACAATTTGCATTAAGAGGCTAGGAAATTTTATTTTTCAAAACTTATGATTACTTTCCTATATTTGTCAAAGATTAGAACATTACAATCTGAGTGCAGTGTAGTGCCTTCGACTTGAATAGACTCGGTGTATACATAACACTGATGGATACAAATTTATGATTCTTGCAGCACAGTATTATATTATGTGGTTTTCGGGTCAGTAACATTCATGCTAACTAATCTTAGACTGAATCAGATACCCGACATCTAACTCTGAACCACGGTTCTGGACTTTATATATATATATATATATATATATATATATATATATATATATATATATATATATATATATATATATATATATATATATACACAAACACAAAGTCAGGTCAAGGCCTATACTCTTGAGACTTTTTAAGACAGTCTATACTTGGAAAGGCTGTGAGAGGCTATACATTTGCTTGGTGGGAAAATTACCAAAAGTACTGCTTTGTTTTTGCTTCAAACCATGTGAAATATTAATTTTAATTTCCTGGCCTATTTTAAATCTATTTATCTATATATGTGTGTGTGTTTATCTATGTGTGCGCTCACATGCATGCGAATGTATTACATTAATGTACTGGCTGGGTGACTGAACATTTATGCTAGATGTTTTGCAGTAATTAATCAGAGAAGCTAGCATACTCAGAATACTACTCAAGTGAATAGAATAAATGTCTCAATGGCTGCCTGGCTGCAATCTTTGTATTAACTTATAAACCTATGAATACTTGATATTATTAATGTTAAACTTGTGTTTAAAAAGCCAAGGTCAGGTTTAGCAAGCATTTTATATACAGTTCTTATGATGACATAGTTATGAATATATAAGCTGTTAGCATCAGTCTTCTGATTCTTTTTCCAAGGGATGTTATGTGTACTGCAGCATTGTGTTATACTAAATAACAAACAGATTACGGCATTTCTTTTAGCTATTTCAAAATAAAAACATTTTTAGAGCTTATCTGTGCAAACCAGATGCATTGTGAAGAGTACTTTACTGTATAAAAGCTACAGCATCCGTAACTTTGTAGCTAATTACAAAGTACTGTTATCCTTTGTTTCTGATTCATTAAATACAATGAGTGGTATTCACAAATGTGGCATGCTGTTGTATATGGATGGTAAGCAATAAAATCACATAACATGGCCCTACACAATTCATGAAAGTATATCTGCACCACATTAGAAGTCCGTACATATCTGTGTACTTGGAGTAATCCAGGTACATGGTAGGTATGTAAGTGAATACCCATGGCATGTGCTGAAGTTCAAAAAGGTGTGAATCACTGAATGCACTATAAAACAGTGGCACTTATTTAAGAGGACAAAATGGCTGAAATACTGTACCAACAATATCTTGGTATCCAGGGCCCCACAAATGGTAATGTGCTGCACAGTGAAACACAGCTGAGCAACAGCATCATTACTGAATAAACCAACTGTGCAGGTTACACAAAATGTCACAATAAGTTGCAAAGGCATATCCAGTTGTTGAGTACAGAGCACAGAAGCACTGTTACAACCACACCTATCCTGCCCCAAACAAAGAAATGAAACAGCTTTCTAACTAATTACAGGAATCCATATACCAAATCATTTCACTATAATAAAATGCAAATAAAGGGTATTTACAGGCATGGCTAGGGAGCATGAAATGTTTGTGAATGACCTCCTGGTCATGTCCATCATTTGTTTATCCCAAAAGATTGTGTATATAAACATCTCAAAAAGTTGACAGCATGTGTATTAAACCTAGGCCTCATCTGCCTGAGTTGGTGGTAACTCAGGTGGATGTAAAAGATTTCCCCTGATGCCATGGTCAGATTTCCCCTTGTAGTATAAATACCATCTCAGGTCTCCCTTGAAAAGAGGCTTCTAGTCACGTGGGACAGATAAATAGATAGATACATAGATAAAGTATATGCGTGTTACAAGGAGAAAGAAAAACATGTACACATCAGTGTGTTTGGACCAGACATTGTGATATATCCCACCATTTACTTGATATTACAAGCATGTTATGATGCCATCAGACATACTTCCTGATCTCTATATAATATTGCGGCCCACAGCATCACTGTCTTGGGTCAAGACTGTAACAGGGGACTCTGGGATGACACAGTCATTGAGTAGGAGTCAGGACTATGGACACAGATCTCTATCATATGTTCTGCGTACAGTATGACAGTATGACAGAATGTCAGTAACAGCTACTGAAAATAATAATAATAATACAGCAATATGTCGTAGCACAACATATGAAAAAATGTCAGGCACAGGGAATTAATCATTCTGTATATCTGCAGTTTGCATGTAGCTTACTACATCTATCCAATATACATGAACCATCAGCATGTAAATATTACACATTGATGAAGATTACTAAAACAAGCATGCATATAAATGCTAAGTTCTGAACTACACTTTTCAAGTTGTTTGCACATTTATTTCCATAAGCTTAAATAAATGAAACTACTATTCTGTGTGACTCTAGCAAAAGCACATATAGTTTATCAGACAGTGGACAACATCTGGACCTCAACTAAGTTGCATGCTCTAGGAATTACACTTTAATATATATATATATATATATGTGTGTGTGTTCTCTGTGCATGACTGGGATCTGCATGGCGAATCAGGTCTATGAATCATGCTGCACAGATGTCTGCATACAAAGCTCCATTTATAAACCTTGGCACTATTTTTATGGAAGAGGTGGAATATATTTAATGGATCAAAGGAAAGAGTTCTGCCTCAGGAATTCAGAAATTGGACTTTGCCTGCAGTCAATATCTGTCTGAAGTTTGTATGTTCACCTCATAACCCTTAAAATAAAAGCTTGTTAGATGACTGTTTACATTAAAAATGATATATCTACTAAAGTTAATCAAAACTTCAAACCAGCAGCCTAAATGTCAACAAATAAAGGTTGAAAAAAATGGCAATCCAGTGCTCACGCTCCAAGATATAACCTCAGAGTATGCAAATTAAAACAATGTTTTTGCAGGAGAGAAAGTCACCTTGCACCAACCTCCTCACTAATTAAACATACCTGCTCTGAAATCACACAATACTGGGGAAAGAACATATTTCCAAGCCCCAATATTATCTTGATCTCACAAAAAAATCACGCAGCTTTCCTGTTGGGCAAATACAACAGGCAGAAAAGCCATCAACTAAAATAGGAGTCAATTAATTTTACGGTTTTATACACACACACACACACACACACACACACACACACACACATATATATATATATATATATATATATATATATATATATATATATATATATGGGTCCCCTTCACATTGTCGGCACATCAAAACGCCGAAATGCATGTGGTTGAGACCATATGATCAACATTTGAAATGCCGACAATGCGGAACCGGCATCTCCATATAGTGCAGAATGGAATGATTTCTATTCCTGCACTGTACTGCGATCTCAGAGTTGGTATATTTGAGTTACGGGGGGTGTGGGGGGCAGAACCTCCCACAGGGGGTGCAAGGGGGCTTGGCTCCTTACTAGAGGTGTTTAGGTAAGTGTTTGTTGTTTTTTTGTTTTGTTTTTCATATGTTCGACATTTCAAATTTCGATCATACGGTCTCGGTCATATTGAAGTGTCGAACATATGAAGTAGATCCATATATATATATATATATATATATATATATATATATATATGGTTTCACTTTACACTCCAGAAATACTGAAATATTAAAATTCAATATCCCGAGACTGTAAAACCCGAAACCCCAAAAGCGCGAAATTCAAATTCATGACTACCCACATAAACACTACACACACGAACAAGCACACATACACCTTCCTCCCTACACTATAAACCAACAAACCACACACAAACACAAAATAACAAACAACCGCTAACCCTACATATAAGTAGGTGGGGCAAGCACCCCTGCACCCCTCATGTAGGAGGCAGCTCCCCCCACACCCCCCAATTATATCTACTAACTCCGAGGTTGCACTAAAAACACAAACACATAAAAACCACCACTACACACTCTGCACTCCACTTGCACAAACACACATCACTTAAGTACAAATGCCACCACTCGCAACGCTTACACATTCAAAATCTTACCTTCCTATCCCAACCCACACCTCAAAACTCCAAACACACTCACACACACTAAAATCCCTACCCAAACCCCCTAGTAAAACATCACTTACCTGAATCTCCACCTACATCCACACTGCGGATTTGACATTTCCGCATTTGTCATTTCCACACTCGGTATTCTGCACTTTCACGCAAGTGCAGTTTTGACACTTCGGTCTCGAGCTACTAAAGTTCGATATTTCAGTAGCTCGAGATTCTGAAGTGTAACCATGTGTGTGTGTGTGTGTGTGTGTGTGTATATATATATATATATATATATATATATATATATATATATATATGTGTGTGTGTGTGTATATATATATATATATATATATATATATATATATATATATATATATATATATATTATATATATATAATACACATACATATATGTATATATATATATATATATATAAATAAATAAATATATATATATATATATATATATATATATATATATATATATATATACAGAGAGAGAGAGAGACACACACACACACGCCATAGCTCTCAACCTTTTAGTGCATGAAATCTGGGCAAAGCCAAAACTAATTGGGTGACAAATACATAAAAATAGGTATAATTTTTAAATATTACTCTTATAAACTTTGAAAATTAATAGAATAATAGATTTTGCTTTACCATGCATTTTCTGAAAATTATGAAGTCTGAATCTCAGCTGTCTGCCATTATTTGATGACGTCAATCATCAGTAATTTACCCAAAAAAACACAAATTTTATGAGGATCAGACCAAAAATATGACACAAAAATCTAGACAGCTGATACTCACATGGGTGAAGGTCATGAAGATCACATAAGGGTATTCTGGGTCACTTACCTCATTAACAAATGAATAAAAGTAATTCTAAATTAATGTAAGTGCTCATCCAATGCTCTCAGCATGTGCCAGGTATTGTTTTTCTGTGGGATTTTATATAGTTCTAATGACAATATAGTAGTGACATTAAAAAATAAATAACCCATCTAGAACATGCTATTATGACAAAACAAAGCACCCATGCTAATTCCTGTCACAGCCAGGCTGCAGAACATGGAGACAACAGTGTCTTTGTTTTACACTTTGCAAGCCAAGCATAGTACACAAAAGAGCAAAATTAAATTGAAAAATAAGAATAAATAAATGTCCACAACAGAATAGTTTCATGCTATCAGGAATTTTTCATGGGTGTCACATCAGACAAACAATCTTTTTCTCATTACTAACTGCAGATATAATATCTTCATGTACCAATGTAGTGTGTTTACATATGATCTGGAAAAAAAAGAACACGTATAAAATAACCAGAAAAATAAATGCACTGTCAATAAAAGGAAACACTGAATCATAAAAACGTTTAGTATAAGATATCCAGTGTTCACAACAATTATTTGAAAGGCTTGATGCTAAAGTGACAAATTTTAAGAAAGTCTTCAGTTTTTTTTTTTGCTAGTCTTTAGGATCGACCCCATCTCTCTGCTTCCTGCATGGAACAGATCCATTCATTCATCTGCCAGGGTGTGACGACCCTGCACTGATCCAGTAATCAAGGAGCCTTAATCCTCACCACTGGCAACAGTGGGGAAAGTACACACTGGGAAGATGATAAGTACACACACAGTAAAGTGCAAGTTCCCTTAAGAGCACACAGAGATCAAAGTCAGTCTGGGGATGGTTTCTCTCTCTTTTTCCAGATCACCAATAAGACTCTCCACTGGCATCCACTGCAAATACTCAGCACAAGGGCCTCCCTATCATGGTAAGGTTTCATCAGGTTAACATGGTACAATTTATCCTCCTGTCTCCTGTCTAACAGTTCTACCATGTAGTCAGCATCACCGACCTTCCTTACCACCTTGAAGTGTCCCTCCCAGGTTGCCTGTAGCTTGTTGTGTCCGACAGGAATGAGAACCATCACCTGCTGCCCCACAGCATACTCTCTAGCTTGAGCATTTCTGTCATACCAGACCTTTTTCTGCTGTTGGGCTTCTGCCAGGTTCTCCTGAGCCAAGCCCATGAGCTTCCTGAGCCTTGTCCTGAAGTTTAGGACCTATGCCACAATAGACTCCTTGTGGGATTGGGAACTGAAAGTCAGGTGACAAAATGTGATGTCATCCAAGCTAACCTAGCAGTAATATTTAACATTAATTTAAGAACTCTCTCAGAGGGAGGCAGGCAATTTTGCATCTGTCTTTTGACCTGACGACAACAAACACTCATCACCACCTTCTGCTCTTGCCTTGTTATAATTAAATTTCTAGGGCATAGTAACTATTTTAGATTCAGATAGGAATTATAGTAAATAATAGCTTAGATGTTTTATTTATTTGAGACTGTCCTGCAATGTAGTTTTAAATATTTCCTGTGATTTTGAACACTGATGTAACTGATTACTTACTGAGTATTGTCTTGTTCTTTTATTATTTATTATTAAATATATTTAAACTTTTTAATTGTGGCTGGTCTGTTTAGCGATATTTAAGCTCTTAGAATACTTGCATATCTATTTGGTGACAATGTACAGGCTACTCCTAAATAGCCTTGCTCTTGGTCAGACTACCATTTTGATTAATAGTCAGGATCAGTAAGAAGCTGAGATTCCTTATAAGATCCTCCAAAGATAGCTATGAAAACAAAATCACCACTAATTCTAAGGACAACCACAAAGCATTCTAAAGCTATGTCAAGAATCTCAATGGCAACATCCAGATCTGCTCTGAGTTACAGCACAACAGCAGGACAATTACAGAACCAACTGATATTACCAATATCCTGGCAGATAGGTTCAGTGCTAACTTTACCCCCCCACCCCCAAAAGGGCCCATATCTATACAGGAAAAATGCAGAGTCCCTGTAATCACAACTACGGAGGTAAAAGCTGCACTCTCTAAAGCCAAAAACACAGCATTAATGGGACCGGACAACATCCCAGGATGCGTTTTGTACAAACTTCAGAATGAACTGGCTCCCCACCTAAGCACCATGTTCAATAATAGCCTCGCATCAGGCTTTGTGCCCACTGAATGGTGCACAGCAACAGTTATTCCACTCTACAAAGAGGGAGCCACCACTGATCCTGGAAACTATCGCCCTATTAGCCTGACAAGCCTGGTCTGCAAGGCCATGGAACGCATCATCATGGAACTCATAAACAAAGACATTGATAACCTCCAAACTCTGGATCCCACCCAGTTCAGGTTTGTGAAAGGCAGATCATGCCTCCTGAACCTCATCGACTTCTTTGAGGCAGTCACCAAAGCCACAGATGAGGGTAAGGTGGTTCACACAGCCTATCTTGACCTCGCCAAGGCTTTCGACACCATCCCCCATTCTGGAATTATAGCTAAACTGACTAAACTAGGTATAAATCCCTATGTCACAAGATGGGTTGCCAACTGGCTCACTGACAGAACCCATACTGTAAAAGTTGCAGACTCCAAATCTGACCTCAAACCAGTGATAAGTGGAGTACCACAGGGTTCAGTCCTGGGACCTCTCCTGTTTGGTATCTACTTCTCTGAAGTACAGGATAACACAGAAGGCCTCTGGCTAACGAAGTTCACAGATGACTGCAAACTAGGAGCCATAGTCAAGTCCCCAAATGATGTGAACATCCTACAGACGGGCCTCGCTGAGACAGATGCCTGGTGTCAAAGCCATGGCCTCAAGCTCAATGCCAAAAAGTGCGGTGTCATCCCCTTTGGTAAAAACTCTGTACCCATGAACTACCACATAGGCAGCAATCTACTTAACACCGAATGTGTGATAAGAGACCTTGGGACCCAGGTGGACAGTAGTCTCTCCTTTGATAGTCACATCGCCACAGTAGTCAGGAAGCCCTTCTATGTGGCACACCTCATCATAAAAGGTTTCTCATCCAGGAAAAAAGAGGTCATTGTTCCCCTCTACTCAACACTCATTAGACTTATTATAGAGTACAACGCCCCTTTTGGAATGTACCTCACAAGACATCTGCAGCAGCTGGAAAGGCCACAGAAGTACCTCAAAAAGAGGATTACTGGCCTCAAACAAATGTCCTACACTGACCGTCTCAAAAAACTCCAACTTTACTCTGTAGCATATCGCCTACTCCGAGGTGATCTCTGCCTAACATATATAGCTATGTCAAACCCAGAGCTGTTGGACATGCTACACCTAAAGAAATCCCAATCCCTATGAGCTACATACTCTAGGGACCTAAACCTTGTCACCACAATAAACAAGACATTCTGGAGAGATAGATTCCTGTCCCAGAGACTTCCCATACTCTGGAACAGGCTACCCATCTATGTCAAGCAAAGTTCTTCATTAGCACTCTTCAAGGAAAATCTTGATGAGTGGATGGGAAATAGGAAATACACCCCAGGGATCACTTCTGTGTCTCTGCTCAACAGTGGCACAGGAAAATAACTTCCTTGGGTGGCGTAAGCCAGGGAACCTTGTTGGCTAGGCTTATGTAGGCCCTTGGGCCGATAGCCTAGTACCTACCTATGAATCTATGAATAGTAACATTACACAGTAGGATTGGAGACCCTTTGTTAAGGGCTTTAAAGTAGCCGATAAGTAGTGGCTGGTGGTGGTGGAAACTACCATATAGTCTGGGCAAAAGGGGGCATAGCTAGTAAACCTATGCCAGCCTTTCCCAGGAGAGTGTGTGTGTGTGTGTGTGTGTGTGTGTGTGTGTGTGTGTGTGTGTGTGTGTGTGTGTGTGTGTGTGTGTGTGTGTGTGTGTGTGTGTGTGTGTGTGTGTGTGTGTGTGTGTGTGTGTGTGTGTGTGTGTGTGTGTGTGTGTGTGTGTGTGTGTCTGTGTTTGTATACAAATCAAATCTCAAAGAGTGTGTGTGTCAGCTACTTGGGCAGGGACACAAAGCACTGGTTGGACACAGAAGGTACTAGAGATATTGGTTTGGCCACTCAGCTGAGATCTTAACCCTATAGCTGTGCCAGTGGGGAGTCTTATTGGGATCTGGAGAAAGAAGGAGAAACCAGCCCCAGACTGACTGTGATCTTTGTGTGCTCTTAAGGGAAAATGCACTTTACTGTGTGTGTACTTGTCATCCTCCCAGTGTGTACACTCCCCACTGCCACTGTTGCCAGTGTTGAGGATTGAGGCTCCTTGATTATTGAGCCAGTGCAGGGGCATCACGCAGGGATAAACTCCTCAAGATCATTTGAAACCACACTAACTTGGAGATGGTACAAAATGCACTTTAAAGTGCATGCTTGCATCTTGCTGTTTCTTTGAGATTCAGTAATCCTAGACAACAAAGTTCACAGCAATTGAGTGAGTTAATATATTTAGATTAAATAATCCTTCAGAGAAGCACACCCTGAGGTAAAAACACATGATAAATTTTTGCTTCCCCTGATAGGCAGCAAGGTAGAGAAGGTGAAACTTTGAAACATCATTGCTTATTTTCTACTTCAGCTGTATGAATTTGTATATTTTTATGCTCTTTATTTGTACTAAGATATACAAATCTGCAGTACCGTAGTATTTCTCCTGCATTCTTTTAACAGTGCCTGCTCTATGCTGTTGAAGAATGTATGGGAGTTTGAACTATTCCAGAAAACATGGAGCATAAGAATGTTTTCTGGAATGGGACGTCAGTCCATTTCATGATACGCATGTACACGCACACACATACACACACACACACACACACACACACACACACACACACAAACACATACACGCACATACACAGATGTGAAAATTGCAGGGAAAAACTCTCTCTGTAAAATGTATTTTTTTCTGTATTACTTGTCAGTTTAACTTTCACAATACTATCACCATAGTTTTTAACTTTGCTCTGTTGTGTGTCGCTGTGATATACTGAATCTTAATTTATGCAATGCACAAAAAAAGAGGATTTGCACTTTTCAGTACAAAAGTCTGTAGATTTATATGCATTCCAGATCTGACCATGAAAAGAGTGTCAAATGAGAAGGTATATTCTGTATCAGAAAAGGTGGGGCTCTTTAATCCAAGGAATTTGTGAGAGGGTGGAATCCAGAGTGTTAGTAAGGTTGGCAGAGTGTTGCTAATCAGCTATCTATCTGGAAATGGCAAAGTGGTTTAAAAGTACGGCAAAAATGAAACTTAGCAGTATCTCATTGTAATGAATGTTGACTCCTGATTGTGTATAAGGAACAGCACCATATGGATGTGCATTTTTATAAGATAATTCATACATGCTTGTAAATATTTGTTTAAAAAAATCTGTGGAGAACACTCAAGATAAACTTTCATCAGGAAAATAATCCAGGAATAAGGTCTTCAGTTATGAATGACTTTTGACTAATTGATAAGACTTAATTTCTGACAAAGGCATGACCTTGACCTAGGACAACATAGTAAAGGAAAGTTAAAATGGGGAATAAAACAAGCTTAGACATCTTTTTACTTACTAAGGAGTTTTAACTAGTAAGGCAGAACCAGTAAAGAGACTAGCTTCAGTGTCAGAGGCTTGAAGCACAGTAAGAAAACTGACAAGAAACATTTCTATGTGCAGAGTTTAACATTCAAGGTCACCCGGAGTGGTTAACCTGACCTTTCAGAATTAACAAAACTTTTAAACATCAGACTAAGATTAAAACGTGTGATAAACTGAGCAGTGTATGATACTGGATAAATGTGGGATTTCTAGTCATGACGTTGTGGGTAAGGTAGTTCAAAAAGTAGCTGTGAAAATTTCTTTTAGGAAATGCTTATAATCTCAGAAATGGTGACAGTAATGCTTAGTTAAAAAACTGCATTTTTTTCTTTTCTTTTCATTCTTTGGTTGGGTTTGTGACCAGAAATAGCACAAAACATGTTTAACATTTTCAAATACTAGTATAAGTAATGCAAACTTGAATTACAAAGTGAAAAGGAAGAACAACACTCCACTCTGGCCCAGTTACAACTCTGATGCAAATTAACCTGTTTAACCACAACAATTACATTCTATCACTCTCCTTTAGAAACGAGTCAGCAAGCCATGACATATTTTATTTATTTTATTTTATTTTGAATTTGCCAACTGGGGTAGAGCACTGATCCCACTGGACCCATTTTAGTCTCAGCCCTACATACAGCGTAAATGACAAAATTCAATATATGCATATATTATATGCAAAGTGACTACCATAGCTGGCTTGAGGGAATAAAGGCAATAGATAAGTGACATTATGTACATAATGACTGAAAAAATATATATACATCCATTATATAGAGAGTGGAAATCAGAGTTGTCATGCTAAAAGAATCATAATCAAAAATATAGTTAGAGGAAAGTTTGTAGATGGAAAAATGTAATTAAGAGATTAAGTTATATAACTAGAAAGATATCAGTTGCATTTTCCTAGAGTCTTCAAATGTTTTTTT